>NC_061510.1:300780374-300815631 GCF_022539505.1 Lolium rigidum | reverse complement strand
TATTTGGTTTCTCTAGAGTCTAGATAACATCTAGTATCGAGTTTTGAACAACAAGGAAGACGGTATGGAGTCTTATAATGTTTACCATATGTCTTTTATGCGAGTTTTGCTGTACCGCTCATCCTTGTGTTTGTTTCAAATAACCTTGCTAGCCTAAACCTTGTATCGAGAGGGAATACTTCTCATGCATCCAAAATACTTGAGTCAACCACTATGCCATTTGTGTCCACCATACCTACCTACTACATGGTATTTATCCGCCATTCCAAAGTAAATTGCTTGAGTGCTACCTTTAAAATTCCATCATTCACCTTTGCAATATATAGCTCATGGGACAAATAGCTTAAAAACTATTGTGGTATTGAATATGTACTTGATGCACTTTATCTCTTATTAAGTTGCTTGTTGTGCGATAACCATGCTTCGGGGACGCCATCAACTATTCTTTGTTGAATATCATGTGAGTTGCTATGCATGTCCGTCTTGTCCGAAGTAAGAGAGATCTACCACCTTTATGGTTGGAGCATGCATATTGTTAGAGAAGAACATTGGGCCGCTAACTAAAGCCATGAATCATGGTGGAAGTTTCAGCTTTGGACACACATCCTCAATCTCATATGAGAATAATAATTGTTGCCACATGCTTATGCATTAAAGAGGAGTCCATTATCTCGTTGTCCATGTTGTCCCGGTATGGATGTCTAAGTTGAGAATAATCAAAAGCGAGAAATCCAAAATGCGAGCTTTCTCCTTAGACCTTTGTACAGAGCGGCATGGAGGTACCCCATTGTGACACTTGGTTAAAACATGTGCATTGCAAAGATCCGGTAGTCCAAGCTAATTAGGACAAGGTGCGGGCACTATTAGTATACTATACATGAGGCTTGCAACTTGTAAGATATAATGTACATAACTCATATGCTTTATTACTACCGTTGACAAAATTGTTTCATGTTTTCAAAATAAAAGCTCTAGCACAAATATAGCAATCGATGCTTTCCTCTTTGAAGGACCATTCTCTTTTACTTTTATGTTTTGTCAGTTCACCTATCTCTCTCCACCTCAAGAAGCAAACACTTGTGTGAACTGTGCATTGATTCCTACATATTTTCATATTGTACTTGTTATATTACTCTATGTTGACAATTATCCATGAGATATACATGTTACAAGTTGAAAGCAACCGCTGAAACTTCATCTTCCTTTGTGTTGCTTCAATACCTCTACTTTGAATTATTGCTTTATGAGTTAACTCTTATGCAAGACTTATTGATGCTTGTCTTTAAGTACTATTCATGAAAAGTCTTTGCTTTATGATTCACTTGTTTACTCATGTCATTACCATTGTTTTAATCGCCGCATCCACTACATATGTTTACAAATAGTATGATCAAGGTTATGATGGCATGTCACTTCGTAAATTATCTTTGTTATCGTTTTACCTCGCTCGGACGAGCAGTAACTAAGCTTGGGGATGCTGATACGTCTCCGACGTATCGATAATTTCTTATGTTCCATGCCATATTATTGATGATACCTACATGTTTTATGCACACTTTATGTCATATTCGTGCATTTTCTCGGAACTAACCTATTAACAAGATGCCGAAGTGCCAGCTTGTCGTTTTCTCGCTGTTTTTGGTTTCAGTAAATCCTAGTAACGAAATATTCTCGAATCGGACGAAATCAAGACCCGTGTTCCTATTTTCACCGGAAGCATCCAGAACACCCGGGAAGGACCGCAGGGGGGGCACCGGGCCCCTGCACCATAGGCCGGCGCGGCCCAGTGCCCCGGCCGCGCCGCCATATGGTGTGGCCACCCCTTCGACCCACCTGCGCCGCCTCTTCGCCTATATAAAGCCTCCGTCGCGAAAACCCCGATGCGAAAAACCACGATACGGAAAACCTTCCGCAGCCGCCGCCATCGCGAGGCCAAGATCCGGGGGACAGGAGTCTCCGTTCCGGCACCCCGCCGGAGCGGGGAAGTGCCCCCGAAGGCTTCTCCATCGACACCGCTGCCATCTCCACCGCCATCTTCATCACCGCTGCTGCTCCCATGAGGAGGGAGTAGTTCTCCATCGAGGCTCGGGGCTGTACCGGTAGCTATGTGGTTCATCTCTCTCCTATGTAGTTCAATACAATAATCTCATGAGCTGCCTTACATGATTGAGATTCATATGATGATGCTTGTAATCTAGATGTCACTATGCTAGTCAAGTGAGTTTTACTTATGTGATCTCCGGAGACTCCTTGTCCCACGTGTGTAAAGGTGACAAGGTGTGCACCGTGTGGGTCTCTTAGGCTATATTTCACGTAATACTTATTCACCGTTGAATGGCATAGTGAGGTGCTTATTTATATCTCTTTATGATTGCAATGTGTTTGTATCGCAATTTATCTATGTGCTACTCTAGCAATGTTATTAAAGTAGTTTTATTCCTCCCGCACGTGTGCAAAGGTGACAAGTGTGTGCACCGTGTTAGTACTTGGTTTATGCTATGATCATGATCTCTTGTAGATTGCGAAGTTAACTATTGCTATGATAATATTGATGTGATCTATTCCTCCTACATATGCATGAAGGTGACAAGTGTGCATGCTATGTTAGTACTTGGTTTAGTCTTTTGATCTATCTTACACTAAAGGTTACTAAAATATGAGCATTATTGTGGAGCTTGTTAAATCCGGCATTGAGGGTTCGTGTAATCCTACGCAATGTGTTCATCATCCAACAAGAGTGTAGAGTATGCATTTATCTAGTTCGTTATGTGATCAATGTTGAGAGTGTCCACTAGTGAAAGTCTAATCCCTAGGCCTTGTTCCTAAATACTGCTATCACCGCTTGTTTACTCGTTTTATCTAGCATTACTACTGCGGCGTTACTACCGCTTGTTTACTCGTCCCGGGCAAAGCACTTTTCTCGGTGTTGTTGCTACTACTTATTCATACCACCTCGTATTTCACTATCTCTTCGCCGAACTAGTGCACCTATTAGGTGTGTTGGGGACACAAGAGACTTCTTGCTTTGTGGTTGCAGTGGTTGCATGAGAGGGATATCTTTGACCTCTTCCTCCCTGAGTTCGATAAACCTTGGGTGATCCACTTAAGGGAAACTTGCTGCTGTTCTACAAACCTCTGCTCTTGGAGGCCCAACACTGTCTACAAGAATAGAAGCTCCCGTAGACATCATGCCCCAAGGACTGATCAAGAAAATGGGAGACGAGTTCCATGAACTCAAGCAAGGAAGGATGTTCGTGGTGGAATACCGCGACAGGTTTCTCACTCTGTCAAGGTACGCCCCGGATGAGACCGACACCAATGAGAAAAGAAAGGAAAGATTTCTGAACGCATCGCATGACGAGATGCAACCGTGTTAGTGAACACTCCGTTCGCTGACTTGGAAGCCTCCGGTGGACTCAGCCATACAGATGGAAGGAAAGCCGCATCGAGGCCAATGAGAACCGCAAGCGCAGGATGATGAACCGTAATGGACCCCACCATACCCGTAAGTACCGCAACAACTCCTCCGGAGGATTCACCCCAAGACACAACAAGCCAACTGCTCAGAGTTATCGCCCCAACTACACCAACAATAATGGAGGACCCCCGAAGCCCGGAGGCAACAACAACAACAGCCACAACAACAACAACCACAACAGCAACAGCAACAATGGGAACAACAACAACACCAACACTGGCCTGAGGACTGGAAGCAATGCCACCCCCGTCACCCCGAAGGACAAGTCAACTGTGAACTGCTATGAATGTGGAGTTGTGGGGCACTACTCCAATGAGTGTCCCAAGAAGCTTGGCAAGATTGCCGCCAACACCGTTGCACCTGCCCAGCAACAGCGCCGCTTCGCAGGTAGAAGGAACCAGAACAACAACAACGGTCGTTTCTACCACATGACTGCTACTGAAGCTCAGGAAGCACCCCATACCATGCCAAGTATGTTTTCCTCTTAATCCAATTTCTCAATCTCTCTTAGGAACCTAACTTTTCTTAAAATCTCGGGACGAGATTTGTTTAAGGGGGAAGGGTTTGTAACATCCCAAAAAATTCAAAAGAAAGAAAATGAATTTCCCTGTTTCCAAATTTTGGAACCAACAAAAACTTTTATTAAATTAAGTTTGAGACATAGTTATATTGCTTAATTCTTGTGCTATTTACATGATTGCTTGTTATTAGTATTTGAAATGATCTTAAACCCTAAACCTCACCCCTCTTTTCACCATCCAAGTTAAAACAAAATAAAAGGAATCTAAATAAGAAAAAGGCATATGTGCCTATGGCTATTTTTGTAAATCTTTACCCTAGGCCTTTCTACTTTGATTAGAGGTTTGGAAAACCTTCATAAACCTTACCTAGTACTTATCAAACCAACTCCAAGTTGAAACCAAAGATTTAAAAAAAAACTAAAAATGCCATAGAGGCATATGAGAGTAAAATAGAAAATTTGTGAATTTGAGGATCTTGACCCTAGGACTTGTTGTGAATGGTTGGATCACTCCTCTATACCATTTCAACACTCAACAACCTCAATTGGGTCAAGCCAAGTCAAATTAAAAATCAAATGCAACATATGCATAGAGGCATATGTGACACTTAGCCATTTCACCAAATCTTGTTCTATGCACCTATACCTTACCCAAATGGTGTGGAACCATTTCTAAACCTAATCTCACACTAAATGGACCCTAACCCATGCCCAAGTAAAGCAAGGGGAACCATTTAGAAGAATAAGAAATTTTGACACATCACCTCTTATGTGTTATGGCTATTTTTGCAAATCCTTGAGCTAGACCTTTTTAAATGGTTTCAATGGTTTGGAAATGTTCCTAAACTAATAAGAATCACATTTGAGTCAATAAAAGTCAAATCAAATGAAGAGAAATCAAATAGTGAGAAAATCCCATTTTCTCTCACATACACTTTAGCCAATTTTGCAATTCTTCAACCAAGGCCACCATGGCTTGTGCCATTGTTTGTAAAACACTTATATATCAATAACACACCCTTCTGAATCCAAGAAACCAGAATCAAATCAAAGAAAAATGCAAAATCCCATCTACATATGATAATGGTCATTTGGCCATTTTATATTATCTTCACCACTTTGCACCCCTGGTTTTGACTTTTCTTAAACCAACCTTGACCAACTCTTGCCACCTCATCCAAGACCATGTCAAGGTGAACAACTTTGATGTTGACCACCAGTGCTGACTTTGACCAGGTTGACCAGAATAGAATTGACAAGTGGAGACATTGAAATCAAGAGAAGATCAACCCCTTTTTGAAAAGTTGCAAACCATCACCAAATTGACCACCACCACCACCATTCTACCTCTCTGAATATATAATTGAGATCCACCAAAAAGATTTCCAAAATTTGACCAAAATGTTCTTGCGGCCACTATCACAAACACTTGGCAGGCATAAATTGCATATTGACATACACTCTTTTACACACTGGTTTTTAGCCTTCACCACTCTCTAATTGTGATCATCACACCCTGGTACCTCCTCTGCATCAAACAAAGCCCTTTTGCACTGAGTAAAGTGGAGACATGATCACCCTTGCATCCATGCCGAGCCCAAGGACACCACCATGCCACCCTACCTCCCCCTTCCTCTCTGGTCAGCAGCACCATGTCATCAAGCACGCCTGCACTCCTCTACGCACGCCAGTACCATCGCTGACTCGAAGCCCTCACGGCATTGGCCAGAACGTCGCACGCCCAGACACGCCAGGACGATGCCAGTCACGCGGTGAGCGCGCTGATACGTCTCCGACGTATCGATAATTTCTTATGTTCTATGCCTTATTATTGATGATACCTACATGTTTTATGCACACTTTATGTCATATTCGTGCATTTTCTGGAACTAACCTATTAACAAGATGCCGAAGTGCCGCTTGTCTGTTTTCTCGCTGTTTTTGGTTTCGTAAATCCTAGTAACGAAATATTCTCGGAATTGGACGAAACGAAGACCCAGGGGCCTATTTCGCCACGAACCTTCCAGAAGACCGAAGAGCATACGAAGTGGGGCCACGAGGTGGCCAAACCACATGGCGGCGCGGCCAAGGGGGCCCGCGCCGCCCCGTGGTGTGGGCCCTCGTCAGCCCCCGACTCGCCCTTCCGCCTACTTAAAGCCTCCGTCGTGAAACCCCCGATGCGAAAAACCACGATACGGAAAACCTTCCACAGACGCCGCCGCCGCCAATCCCATCTCGGGGGATTCTGGAGATCTCCTCCGGCACCCTGCCGGAGAGGGGATTCATCTCCCGGAGGACTCTACGCCGCCATGGTCGCCTCCGGAGTGATGAGTGAGTAGTTCACCCCCGGACTATGGGTCCATAGCAGTAGCTAGATGGTTGTCTTCTCCTCGTTGTGCTTCATTGTTGGATCTTGTGAGCTGCCTAACATGATCAAGATCATCTATCTGTAATACTCTATGTTGTGTTTGTCGGGATCCGATGGATAGAGAATACCATGTTATGTTAATTATCAAGTTATTACATATGTGTTGTTTATGATCTTGCATGCTCTCCGTTACTAGTAGAGGCTCGGCCAAGTTTTTGCTCTTAACTCCAAGAGGGAGTATTTATGCTCGATAGTGGGTTCATGCCTCGCATTGACACCGGGACAAGGACGAAAAGTTCTAAGGTTGTGTTGTGCTGTTGCCACTAGGGATAAAACATTGGCGCTATGTCCGAGGATGTAGTTGTTGATTACATTACGCACCATACTTAATGCAATTGTCTCGTTGCTTTGCAACTTAATACCGGAAGGGGTTCGGACGATAACCCGAAGGTAGACTTTTTAGGCATAGATGCAGCTTGGATGGCGGTCTATGTACTTTGTCGTAATGCCCAATTAAATCTCACTATACTTATCATGACATGTATGTGCATTGTTATGCCCTCTCTATTTGTCAATTGCCCGACCGTAATTTGTTCACCCAACATGCTTTTATCTTATGGGAGAAACACCTCTAGTGAACTCGTGGACCCCGGTCCATTCTTTTAATACCGAAATACAAATCTGCCGCAATACTTGTTTTACCTGTTTTCTCTCGCAAACAATCATCTTCCACACAATTCGGTTAATCCTTTGTTACAGACAAGCCGGTGAGATTGACAACCTCACTCGTTTCGTTGGGGCAAAGTACTTTGGTTGTGTTGTGCAGGTTCCACGTTGGCGCCGGAATCCCCGGTGTTGCGCCGCACTACATCCCGCCGCCATCAACCTTCAACGTGCTTCTTGGCTCCTCCCGGTTCGATAAACCTTGGTTTCTTTCTGAGGGAAAACTTGCTGCTGTGCGCATCATACCTTCCTCTTGGGGTTGCCCAACGAACGTGTGAAATACACGCCATCAAGCTCTTTTTCTGGCGCCGTTGCCGGGGAGATCAAGACACGCTGCAAGGGGAGTGTCCACTTCCCAATCTCTTTACTTTGTTTTTGACTTGCTTTATTTTATTTACTACTTTATTTACTGTCTTGCACTCTATATCAAAAACACAAAAAAATTAGTTTACTTGCATTTACTTTATCTAGTTTGCTTTATTTACTACTGCTAAAATGGCCAACCCCGAAAATACTAAGTTGTGTGACTTCACTAGCACAAATAATAATGATTTCCTATGCACACCTATTGCTCCACCCGCTACTACAGCAGAATTCTTTGAAATTAAACCTGCTTTACTTAATCTTGTTATGAGAGAGCAATTTTCTCGGTGTTAGTTCCGATGATGTCGCTGCCCATCTCAATAATTTTGTTGAACTATGTGAAATGCAAAAGTATAAAGATGTAGATGGTGACATTATAAAATTAAAATTGTTTCCTTTCTCATTAAGAGGAAGAGCTAAAGATTGGTTGCTATCTCCGCCTAAGAATAGTATTGATTCCTGGACTAAATGCAAGGATGCTTTTATTGGTAGATATTATCCCCCTGCTAAAATTATATCTTTGAGGAGTAGCATAATGAATTTTAAACAATTGGATAATGAACATGTTGCTCAAGCTTGGGAAAGAATGAAATCTCCGGTTAAAAATTGCCCAACCCATGGATCGACTACTTGGATGATCATCCAAACCTTCTATGCAGGACTAAATTTTTCTTCGCGGAATTTATTGGATTCAGCTGCTGGAGGTACCTTTATGTCCATCACTCTTGGTGAAGCAACAAAGCTTCTTGATAATATGATGGTTAATTACTCTGAATGGCACACGGAAATAGCTCCACAAGGTAAGAAGGTAAATTCTGTTGAGGAATCCTCTTCCTTGAATGATAAGGTTGATGCTATTATGTCTATGCTTGCGAATGATAGGACTAATGTTGATCCTAATAATGTTCCATTAGCTTCATTGGTTGCCCAAGAAGAACATGTTGATGTAAACTTCATTAAAAATAATAATTTCAACAACAATGCTTATCGGAACAATTCTAGTAATAACTATAGGCCATATCCTTATAATAATGGTAACGGTTATGATAATTCTTATGGGAATTCTTACAACAATAATAGGAATACACCCCCTGGACTTGAAGCTATGCTTAAAGAATTTATTAGTACACAAACTGCCTTTAACAAATCTCGTTGAGGAAAAGCTCAATAAAATTGATATTCTCGCTTCTAGAGTTGATAGTCTTGCCTCTGATGTTGATCTTTTGAAATCGAAAGTTATGCCTAATAGGGATATTGAAAATAAAATTGTTACTACAGCAAATGCATCCAAGTTAGAATTAATGAGAATATAAGATTAATGGCTGAACTGCGTGCTAGGTGGGATAGAGAAGAAAATGAAAAACTAGCTAAAGAGAAAAATGTAGCTAAAGTTTGGACTATTACCACCACTAGCAATGCTAATTCTTCACATGTTTCTGCACCTCCTACTATCAATGGTAAAATAATTGGTGTTGGCAATGCTTCTACTCCTAGTGCAAAGCGCGCAAAATTACCTGAAACTGACGAAACTCGCTCGTGATAAAACTGCTGAAATTTTTTCCAACCTTGGGGATGATAATCCCATTGCTTTAGATTGTAATGATTTAGATTTTGATGATTGCCACATCCCTGAAGTTATAAAGTTCTTGCAAAAATTGCTAAAAGTCCCAATGCTAGCGCTGTAAACTTGGCTTTCACAAAACATATTACAAATGCTCTCATAAAAGCTAGAGAAGAGAAACTAAAACTTGAAACTTCTATTCCTAGAAAGCTAGAGGATGGTTGGGAGCCCATCATTAAAATGAGAGTCAAAGATTTTGATTGTAATGCTTTATTTGATCTTGGTGCAAGTATTTCTGTTCGCCTAAAAAGTCTATGATATGCTTGACTTGCCACCATTGAAAAATTGTTATTTGGATGTTAATCTCGCTGATAATGCTAAAAAGAAACCTTTGGGGAAAGTTGATAATGTTCATATTATGGTTAACAATAACCTTGCCCCCGTTGATTTTGTTGTCTTGGATATTGAATGCAATGCATCTTGCCCCATCATATTGGGAAGACCTTTTCTTCGAACCGTTGGTGCTACTATTGATATGAAGGAAGGTAATATTAAATATCAATTTCCTCTCAAGAAAGGTATGGAACACTTCCCTAGAAAGAGAATGAAGTTACCTTATGATTATATTATTAGAACAAATTATGATGTTGATGCTTCGTCTCTCGATGTTACTTGATTTACACTTTCGCGCCTAGCCGAAAGGCGTTAAAGAAAAGCGCTTATGGGAGACAACCCATGTTTTTACTACAGTATTTTTGTTTTATATTTGTGTCTTGGAAGTTGTTTACTACTGTAGCAACCTCTCCTTATCTTAGTTTTGAGTTTTGTTGTGCCAAGTAAAGTCTTTGATAGTAAAGTAAGTACTAGATTTGGATTACTGCGCAGTTCCAGATTTCTTTGCTGTCTTGAATCTGGGTCTACCTCCCTGTAGGTAGCTCAGAAAATTAAGCCAATTTACGTGCATGATCCTCAGATATGTACGCAACTTTCATTCAATTTGAGCATTTTCATTTGAGCAAGTCTGGTGGTCTAATAAAATCCATCTTTACGGACTGTTCTGTTTTGACAGATTCTGCCTTTTATTTCGCATTGCCTCTTTCGCTATGTTGGATGAATTTCTTTGATCCATTAATGTCCAGTAGCTTTATGCAATGTCCAGAAGTGTTAAGAATGATTGTGTCACCTCTGAACATGTGAATTTTTATTGTGCACTAACCCTCTAATGAGTTGTTTCGAGTTTGGTGTGGAGGAAGTTTTCAAGGATCAAGAGAGGAGTATGATGCAATATGATCAAGGAGAGTGAAAGCTCTAAGTTTGGGGATGCCCCGGTGGTTCACCCCTGCATATTATAAGAAGACTCAAGCGTCTAAGCTTGGGGATGCCCAAGGCATCCCCTTCTTCATCGACAACATTATCAGGTTCCTCCCCTGAAACTATATTTTTAGTCCGTCACATCTTATGCACTTTGCTTGGAGCGTCGGTTTGTTTTTGTTTTTTGTTTTGTTTGAATAAAATGGATCCTAGCATTCACCTTATGGGAGAGAGACACGCTCCGCTGTAGCATATGGACAAATATGTCCTTAGGCTCTACTCATAGTATTCATGGCGAAGTTTCTTCTTCGTTAAATTGTTATATGGTTGGAATTGGAAAATGCTACATGTAGTAACTCTAAAATGTCTTGGATAATTTGATACTTGGCAATTGTTGTGCTCATGTTTAAGCTCTTGCATCATATACTTTGCACCCATTAACGAAGAAACACTTAGAGCTTGCTAATTTGGTTTGCATATTTGGTTTCTCTAGAGTCTAGATAACATCTAGTATTGAGTTTTGAACAACAAGGAAGACGGTGTGGAGTCTTATAATGTTTACAATATGTCTTTTATGTGAGTTTTGCTGCACCGTTCATCCTTGTGTTTGTTTCAAATAACCTTTCTAGCCTAAACCTTGTATCGAGAGGGAATACTTCTCATGCATCCAAAATACTTGAGCCAACCACTATGCCATTTGTGTCCACCATACCTACCTACTACATGGTATTTATCCGCCATTCCAAAGTAAATTGCTTGAGTGCTACCTTTAAAATTCCATCATTCACCTTTGCAATATATAGCTCATGGGACAAATAGCTTAAAAACTATTGTGGTATTGAATATGTACTTATGCACTTTATCTCTTATTAAGTTGCTTGTTGTGCGATAACCATGCTTCGGGGACGCCATCAACTATTCTTTGTTGAATATCATGTGAGTTGCTATGCATGTCCGTCTTGTCCGAAGTAAGAGAGATCTACCACCTTTATGGTTGGAGCATGCATATTGTTAGAGAAGAACATTGGGCCGCTAACTAAAGCCATGATTCATGGTGGAAGTTTCAGTTTTGGACATATATCCTCAATCTCATATGAGAATAATAATTGTTGCCACATGCTTATGCATTAAAGAGGAGTCCATTATCCGTTATCCATGTTGTCCCGGTATGGATGTCTAAGTTGAGAATAATCAAAAGCGAGAAATCCAAAATGCGAGCTTTCTCCTTAGACCTTTGTACAGGCGGCATGGAGGTACCCCATTGTGACACTTGGTTAAAACATGTGCATTGCAAAGATCCGGTAGTCGAAGCTAATTAGGACAAGGTGCGGGCACTATTAGTATACTATGCATGAGACTTGCAACTTGTAAGATATAACTTTCATAACTCATATGCTTTATTA
This sequence comes from Lolium rigidum, assembly GCF_022539505.1. NCBI lineage: Eukaryota > Viridiplantae > Streptophyta > Magnoliopsida > Poales > Poaceae > Lolium > Lolium rigidum. The sequence goes on along the minus strand of NC_061510.1, from coordinate 300,803,904 downwards.
CTACCGTTGACAAAATTGTTTCATGTTTTCAAAATAAAAGCTCTAGCACAAATATAGCAATCGATGCTTTCCTCTTTGAAGGACCATTCTTTTATTTTTTATGTTGAGTCGGTTCACCTATCTCTCTCCACCTCAAGAAGCAAACACTTGTGTGAACTCGTGCATTGATTCCTACATACTTGCATATTGTACTTGTTATATTACTCTATGTTGACAATTATCCATGAGATATACATGTTACAAGTTGAAAGCAACCGCTGAAACTTAATCTTCCTTTGTGTTGCTTCAATGCCTTTACTTTGATTTATTGCTTTATGAGTTAACTCTTATGCAAGACTTATTAATACTTGTCTTGAAGTACTATTCATGAAAAGTCTTTGCTTTATGATTCACTTGTTTACTCATGTCATTACCATTGTTTTGATCGCTGCATTCACTACATATGTTTACAAATAGTATGATCAAGGTTATGATGGCATGTCACTTCGTAAATTATCTTTGTTATCGTTTTACCCGCTCGGGACGAGCGTAACTAAGCTTGGGGATGCTTGATACGTCTCCGACGTATCGATAATTTCTTATGTTCTATGCCATATTATTGATGATACCTACATGTTTTATGCACACTTTATGTCATATTCGTGCATTTTCCGGAACTAACCTATTAACAAGATGCCGAAGTGCCGCTGTCGTTGTTCTCGCTATTTTTGGTTTCGAAATCCTAGTAACGAAATATTCTCGGAATTGGACGAAACGAAGACCCGGGGCCTATTTCGCCACGAACCTTCCGGAAGACCGAAGAGCATACGAAGTGGGGCCACGAGGTGGCCAAACCACATGGCGGCGCGGCCAAGCGGGGCCCGCGCCGCCCGTGGTGTGGACCCTCGTCAGCCCCCCGACTCTGCCCTTCCGCCTACTTAAAGCCTCCGTCGCGAAACCCCCGATGCGAAAAACCACGATACGGAAAACCTTCCGCAGACGCCGCCGCCGCCAATCCCATCTCGGGGGATTCTCGGAGATCTCCTCCGGCACCCTGCCGGAGAGGGGATTCATCTCCCGGAGGACTCTACGCCGCCATGGTCGCTCCGGAGTGATGAGTGAGTAGTTCACCCTCGGACTATGGGTCCATAGCAGTAGCTAGATGGTTGTCTTCTCCTCGTTGTGCTTCATTGTTGGATCTTGTGAGATGCCTAACATGATCAAGATCATCTATCTGTAATACTCTATGTTGTGTTTGTCGGGATCCGATGGATAGAGAATACCATGTTATGTTAATTATCAAGTTATTACATATGTGTTGTTTATGATCTTGCATGCTCTCCGTTACTAGTAGAGGCTCGGCCAAGTTTTTGCTCTTAACTCCAAGAGGGAGTATTTATGCTCGATAGTGGGTTCATGCCTGGATTGACACCTGGGACAAGTGACGAGAAAGTTCTAAGGTTGTGCTGTGTCTGTTGCCACTAGGGATAAAACATTGGCGCTATGTCCGAGGATGTAGTTGTTGATTACATTACGCACCATACTTAATGCAATTGTCTCGTTGCTTTGCAACTTAATACCGGAAGGGGTTCGGACGATAACCTGAAGGTGGACTTTTTAGGCATAGATGCAGTTGGATGGCGGTCTATGTACTTTGTCGTAATGCCCAATTAAATCTCACTATACTTATCATGACATGTATGTGCATTGTTATGCCCTCTCTATTTGTCAATTGCCCGACTGTAATTTGTTCACCCAACATGCTTTTATCTTATGGGAGAGACACCTCTAGTGAACTGTGGACCCCGGTCCATTCTTTTAATACTGAAATACAAATCTGCTGCAATACTTGTTTTACTCGTTTTCTCTGCAAACAATCATCTTCCACACAATTCGGTTAATCCTTTGTTACAGCAAGCCGGTGAGATTGACAACCTCACTGTTTCGTTGGGGCAAAGTACTTTGGTTGTGTTGTGCAGGTTCCACGTTGGCGCCGGAATCCCGGTGTTGCGCCGCACTACATCCCGCCGCCATCAACCTTCAACGTGCTTCTTGGCTCCTCCTGGTTCGATAAACCTTGGTTTCTTTCTAAGGGAAAACTTGCTGCTGTGTGCATCATACCTTCCTCTTGGGGTTGCCCAACGAACGTGTGAAATACACGCCATCACGCGCACTGGCATGTCACTGGACGCCACAGGACACTGCTTCGCCTCGTCAGCCTCGTCCTCCCCTCACTTTCTCCTCTTGCACGCACCATCCCCGTACCCCCAGCTACCTCCTAGACATCCTTGATAGCTCGCGGAGGAACCGTCGCCATCACCATCATCGACGTTTTAGCCGCCAGTACCCGCCGCAGTCGCGGAAGCAACCCGAGCCGTCCCCTCCTCCTTTCTCTGCACCAGCTACACGATGAGAAGCGCCTAGCCGTCGCCTACCTCCTGCGCCCCCTAACTTGCCCCTTCGCGCCCTGGAGCGCCATTGCCGGCGATGACCCTCCACGGCACCCCGCAGCACCCTTCACCCTATAAAAGGAGAAGCTCCCGCACTGCATTCTCCACACCATTTCTACTCCGCTCTTGCTCCTCGACCTCCTCCACCTCTTCTCCACGCCGATTATGCCCTAGACCGCCCCAATTTCTCCGTCGATCGCCGGAGTCCGCCACGGTGCAATCCTGCGGCTCCGGCCGCCTCCGCTCCTCCCACGACTACCAATCAACTCCTCGTCGTCAACAACATCGCCTAGCACCAGCGCCGCCCCTCGCCGGAGCTCCAGCACGCCGCCGACCCCCTACCTCCGCCGCTCCAGCAAGGTCTTCTCCCCGACGACGACGACGACGCACGGCCGTCAGATCTGCATCTAATCGCACGGACGAGGTTAGCACATACCGCTTCGGTTGAAGTAAGTCGCTGACGCGTGGGACCCCTTGTCAGCTGGCCCGAAACGTTACTGGGCTAGTTTCCTCCGTTTCAAACCAATTCGGCCCACTAGTTTCCCGCCTAGCCCATTTGGTTTAATTCAAATAATTTGATTCAGAGAATTTTCAATACTGGTCCCTTTCTATAAATTGAATAGTTTCAAATCTACATGTCCAATTTTAGCAAATCAAAATGTTCCAGAAGGCTTATGAAATTATCTAGCTAAACCCACTGGACTCAACCCCATAGCTTTTGTAGAATTTGAATAGCAAAAATAACAAGTCAGATACTTTTCAGTTTTCAAATAAATCTATAAAATCAACCAATTTGAATTTTGAAGTGAATCCAATTGCTATTTTTCACATTTAACAAACTCTAATTTAATATGCAAAAATAGGATATGGTTACTGTATATGATCATGGGCTAGAATCCAAAATTGGCTATGTAGTCAATACTAGCCCATTTAAATTATTCCAAAATTTAAGATTTCAAATCTATGAGGTGTAGCACCTCATTTAAATCATATTCCCAAGTGGTATGAAGTAATGTGATGACCTCTAGTGCATGGTCTCATACTTGCTCACTTGTGGAATTTAAATCACAATGGTTATTTAAATCACATGAGATGATGAATCTCATTTAAATCACTTTTCTCAAATGATAAGTGTGAAATGTTGACCTTGGTCAACATGTGATCATACCTTGTTGTTTGAGAAGATTAAATCTCGAACAAGATTCAATGAGAGGAAATTATTTCTCCCAAACTAAATAGAAACCCTAATCCACATTTTCAATGAGAGGAAATTATTTTTCCTAATACTAAGTAAGGAAACCCTAGCATAATTTTTGATAAATGTTAAGTAGTGATGCTAGATCATTTGTGTGAGCCATTATGGCTAATTAAGAGTACTTAAGTATTGTTTGGTGATTTTATCCTCGTATTCGTTTTTAGACGCTAGTACCGGAGACTATCAAGATGAGGAGGTATTCTACCAAGAAGAAGGAGAAGAAAACTTTGAGCACTACCCCAACCAAGGCAAGCTAATATTCTTGGAAAGTGCAAAGCTCTACCAGAGCAAGGCATCACCACCTTTTACTTTATGCTTAATGGTCCTATCCCAAGTTTTTACTTTACAAGCTTTACTAAATTTTTATTTATCAAAGTACTTTTTGATTCATGATTCATCTAGTTTAGTATGGAGTAGTACAAGATTCTACAAATTTGACTTGTTCTTGAGGAAGGAAAGGTTAAGGACATACATTTGCGGTCCTTATTGGAAATCTTTAGTCAGGGTTTATGATATAGGGTTGGGAAGTGTGGTGAATTTTGGATATAATGAAGACCCCTGTGAGCCTTTAGACAGCTTATTCAATATAACTATTTACATGAATAATGTTGAGAAAGATGTAGTCAAAGATAGTGGTATGTGCTTCCAAAAATTTCTTAATTTATTGGTATGCTTCTACTATTATTGATGTTGTATAATAATTAACTCGTATTCACATTTTGATCAGTGCTTGCATATATGCCCTCTCCCATAAGAAGCATTCTCTACCGAACAATCTTCTCAGACATCAATTCTGTCACGGAGCAGGATATGGCTGCAATATTATTTGGCATCTAGAAAGATGTTTATGTCACAGAACATGAGTTCTACGAACGAAATGATGAGAAACAGTTTTGGGTACACAAGATGGATGAAGATAATAATCATTTCAATGCGCTGGTTAGTTTTCTCATATGTCATGTTTGCAGATTACTTTTAATACTGTTCTTATGTTTGCGTTGTTATCTTTTTGAATGCAAAAATACTAACTTAAAAAATCCTTGGTCTCATGTCAGTACATGCCTACTGAGGCCATGGATGGCTACAGGTACCCACCTTTTGGTACATCACATATGTACATGAATAGACAATCTCTAGGAAGAGAAGACAAATATTTTATGGATTGTATGTATTTCACTCAATGGGACCTTGGACATGTCTGTTTTCACGAAGGTTGGTCTAACTTCACAGCTGCTGCTAACATTCGATCAGGTGCACTTCTTCTAATCAAGGTAGAGCCAATGCAGGAGTATATTGGTCTCAACTTTGTTGAGATCATCAACTAGTATTGTAGCAACCAGTTTGGTCAAGCTTTATAGAGTGAATTAGTTTGTTGTACTCGTTTCTAAATTTCTGATGTTATATCTGAAGAACAATTAGTTTGTGATGTCCAGTTTGTATTTTCCGATTAGTTTGTGTAGAATTCTCATTTTCTAGAGTCAATTAAGAGCTAAGTTGGGTTTTTTCTATTCTACTAAGTCGGATGTAATGATTTGTTGGATTTGCATCTGTGTGCTGTTATTTGCATATGTTATTGTAACAACTTAAATATGTATCTATCTAGTTTGCTTGGATCTGTAATGTAATATGTATTTTTGCTCTATTTCTAAATGCCCTTACTTCACATATTTGTATCCCTCTTTGCATGCTATCGTCAGTAAATCTAAGGAGATAATTGGTGAATTATTCATTTCTTCACATATTAATCCTCCTCTTTGATGAAGATAAATACAATATGATTTTCACATATCAACCAAAAGTATTAAAAACAATTGGTAGTCAAAGTTTTAAAAGTTTAAGCATGCAGTTATGTTTTTACCAGTGTGTGAATGTGCCATCTTTCAAATGAAACAAAACGTAGCATCTGGACTAGATGGGTTTGCTAACCGAACTGCACCATTATCATCAATAGGCAGTAGGCTGTGCCGCAATTGCCATCTGGTGGCTTCTAGACTTTTTGATGGACTTGGATTTACCAGGCATCAGCCCGCTCTGTCGCAAGCTCTGCGAGGCGTGCGCTCTCTATCAGCACTGGATGAACACCTCGATGTCTGGGCTGCCTACCGCAGCAACACCGTTGCATGGTCTACTAGACCACAAGCAATTTAGCCTTCTATTTGTGATTCGGCCTCGCAACCTAGTAGGTTTGAATTCAGCTGCAGGTTTCGGAAAAATATTTACAGAGTGGTAAATCTGTTTTTGCGAAAAGAAATCTAGCATTAAGAGAAATATCAAACCGTACAAAGCACCTCAAATAAAAGAAAATTACAATAAAATCTTTGTGATGTCCTGCGTATTCAACCTTCAGACCGTGTTGACAGCGCGCCGTCACTGCTGCTTCTCCATGAGTTGGCATGACGTTGTTGGTTGCGGATGGGAAGTCGACAAACGGGTCAAGAAGACCACATTCAATTCCACAAACTTCTCGACATCACCAACGAGATGGGCCTGAAGCTAGGGAGACATAATTAGATAAGACGTCACCACCACCACCTGAGCGCCGCCACCACCTGAGCGCCGCCCCACCAGACCTTAACTCTAAAACCAGGAAAACAAAGCCCTCCCGCCGACGGGGGCCGAGATCCACCCTGCCTCCATGGCCCGAAGACCACAAAAGCGAGGCAGAACGGCGACGCCAACGGCAGGCGGTTGGAAAGCCCTAATCACCTTGTGATCGTCCATCATGGGTGTACCGGTGTATTAACGGAAAATTTTAGATTACGGAGTGCTAATTTGCTAGCTCATGAGGAGACATGATTTCTCCTCGCGGCTAGGCCAACTATTTCATACATGGGATATAGAACAGTCACTGAATATAAGCACACAGGCTTATCCGGAAATTAAAATTCTTGACAACTTCAGTCTACGTGTTATGTATCTGATCATAAAATTAATAAGTAGCTCTGATGCTAGGATATGATGCATCATTATCTCGAAAAGAGAGGGACGAAGATTTGCTGATTACATCTGCTACTTATTCCAAGAATATGGAACTCTACACAATGCTCTAGAAGCAAAGTGGAGCACATGATGCATGCCGCTGCGACATATATTCAAGGACATAATCATTAATAGCCCGCTGAGTTAGCTTTTATCAACAAAAGGCTTTTGATTGATACGACCGTGTTGGGAAAATGGGGTGGTATTTGGTGGTTTGGTCGCATGACGTGCTGCCACTCTCCAACCCTAGTGCCGACCGTAGAGTTTGTCCTGATCACCTTGTTTGCTTAATCATGGTAGCTAGTTCTTCAGTAGCTCCGGACACGTGGGCACGCAACTATATCTAGCCTACCATGCAGCCACGTCTACTTTGCGGGACAGTTTACAAGGTTATCATTCACTCTTGCTTCGTGCTGAAAAAAACCAATAACTGATGCAATCCCGACAAACATTGTTCCTCACACATGCATGGAAAATGATGACATGGGGCTAAAAGAAGTTGGTAAATCAAACTTGAATATAAGCGGGATCAGGGATATATATTCCATGTGTCGTGTAGAAATTGAAGTCGATCTTAAATTTGCGGGATGTAATCACTATGGGACAACTCAAGGTGCCACGGTACGGTCAAATGATGTGCCGACAGCTCTTTTTGCGGGATGTACACAAAAAGGCTGTCAACACAGGCTCGCTCAGGCCATCGGCATAGGGGTCTCCGCTGTGACGGCGAGGCGATGCCGTTATATTTTTTTTTGGCCCTCTAGCCCTATGCCAGCGGCCAGACCATCGGCACAAGACCAGATTTCTTGTCCCTCCATGCACCCCTCCCAGTGGATCGTCTTTTTAAGTTTCAACTCAATGGCAGAAAATGATATGAAATTCAAAAATAAAATCCTTCGAGATGATCGTGTGTTATGTCATCTAGTTGCAAAAGAATTTAACAAAAATGAATTTCGACTTTTTTTTTTGTAAAATTGCGTCATGTATCGGTAAAATGGCATTGCATACGACGTCTGGTAAATATCAAAGTAATCGTGGGAAAAAGTTAGATCCGAATTCACCTGGGTTTACCCGGTTGCTATTTTTTAGATTCTCAAAATTTCAAATCAAAATATGAAAGCACGAAGATTTTAGTTTTTGCTAGAAATTCAGGATTATCTATTTTTTATAAAAAAATAAATTAATAATTTCATCCTGCATAAAGATTATTATTACTTAATCATTGATTTAAATAATTCTTTAAAATTCATAATTATAAAGATTTGAGATATCACGGTGTAAGGGTTAATACGATTGATTCGGTAGTATTATCAGCAAGGTGTCATTTCTTTGTTGGAAGCTCAACCGGAAGGAATGGAGAAGTTAAGCGTGATAGAGTTGGAGTAGTGTGAGGATGGATGACCAATTGGGAAGTTAGATCATTAGTGTAATTTGACTTAAGATTGAGTGTAGTTAGAGTTTTACTTATCCATGTGAGAGATTAATTTTTTGAAAAAAAAAACATTTGAAAAGAATGAAAAAATTCGAGACAGAATTCCCAAGCGGCCGTTAGTTCTATGCCTACGGCTAAGTTGTTGTGCTGACGGCCATCCTGTGCCAATGGCAAATGGGTCTACGCCGACGCCATGTTGTGCCGACGGTTGGCATGTGCCGACAGTTTCTGGCCGTTGGCACCTTGACTGATTCCCGTAGTGAATTCTTTTTTGAAATGGAGAAAAAGCCCATGCTTGTTCCTCAAAGGGATGCATACGACAATTATGTAGATTTATTCAACAAAGGTGCATACATCACAATACCTGAAGCCACCACTTAACACCTAGAAACCAGATAATGGGTGAAGTGACATGACCGCACAGCCTCATTCCCGAAAAAACACAAGCAACGCCGCACTAGGTAATAACCGGGGACATTTCTGAGTCACCCTATGGCGACAATAGGAGCACACAACCGGTCTAGCAGACCCTTGGCAAGTGTCTTACACTCTTTCTTTAGAAGTCCTCGCCACCATCAACCGCTGGTCCATCTTATCCACATAGCCCTTGCCAGGCATGTCGTCGACGCCAGCATGGCGCACGACAGCGCTTCCACCCAGCACGAGTCCATCACATTGCCTCTGACACCGAGACCCCACTGCACCATGCCGCCGGGACTAACCAACATCGACGCGGTAGATGCACATCGCTCCACCTCAGCACCACCTCCACCTAGTGTCTGCTCCAAAAATAATGCCTCGGGAAGGGAGAAAGGCGACGGGCGCCGCCTTCGTCCGATCCGGGTGACCCAAGTGTTGGGTTTTCCTCGGAGCAACCCAAGCAAGAACCACACTGCAGGAACGACGCCTTCAATAAGGCATCAATGAATAGGTGAAGTCGGGGCCGGTTTTCACCGGAAGCCACGCCTCACTATCGGGGACTAGATGTCGGATTGCCACAAGACTAGTCGATCTCCTCATGCGAAAAAAAGAGACCACCACTTCCATGGCTTCGTCATAAATCATGATGCACACCCAACTCAGGAAAATGCGTCGGATGCCAACATCGAAGTTGCCCAGATGCAATTCATGACCCAACCAAGCCACCGAGGCCCCTAGGCCGCCTCCCGTTGCCTGAACCACTACCGCAAATGGCCGAAGCGGGCGTCGTCGGTGTGCCTCCGTTGTGGCCAAGGAGCCCCGCCACCGCCGGCACACTACACGGGCTTTTCCCGGCAACGCCTTCGACGCGGTGGGTGGAGATGCGCCCGGCGGAGGGGTGAAGGGAGGCCAGCGGACGACACCCCGGTGTGGCTTGGGGCACCACCGCACAGGGGTGGATGGGAAGGGTTAGGTCGGGAGGGTCGGGTCCTATTCTCAGTTAGTGGGAATATAACTGAGAAGATATTTGCTGAATTTGTGATTTATACTCCCTAGTTACCCCACACTCTGGGTTAAGTTAAAAAAAAACAATATTCGTAAATGTTGATCAAGTATATGGGAAAATTACTAACATCTACTAGTTCTGTTATAATCTTTTGGATGTGACGCTGGGAGTCTCATATAAATATTATTACAATCACCATACACATATTTTCACATTATATGCATTTGGTAGTATAGATATTGATATTTTTTTCTATATACTTGGTCAAACTTTATAATGTCTGAATGATATTAAACCCAAAATGCAGGGTAAATAATACTCCTTTGTTCTATGAAACACGTATTAATTAACTCAGTGTTCAGATATAATCCATATTCAGACAAATCGTAGGACATATTTCATAGAACCGAGGAAGTAGATAGATGAATTTTTTTTTTTTGAAAGAAAGGCAAAAGGTTTGCCTTAATTCATTAATAGAGAAGAGCATAAAGTTTGACAGTTAAGGTTTTAGTGTTACAACCCCGCCATGGGCAAAAAGATTACTCTCCCGCTATGAAAAGACCCAAGTGTTTAGCACCGGCTACGGCCCAAGTCCTAGCCTCCGATTTGATTCTCTCGAAGATGATAGTGGGCATGGTCGACACATTCTTGAAAGTTCTTGCATTGCGCTCCTTCCAAATCTCCCACGAGACCAACATGAGAAGAGTAGCCATAGCTTTCCTTCTTCCTGCATGAGCGAAGGCGATAGAAGTCCACCAAAGTTCGACACTATCGAAACCGCTCCAAGAGGAAGGGTCGAAATCATGGATGTGGAGCCAATCCTGGATCATCTTCCAAATACGAATGGTGAAGCGGCACTTGAAGAGGAGGTGGTTGGCGGATTCATCATGGCATCGACATAGGGGGCAGACCCGACCATTGGGCCATCCCCGTTTGGCGAGCCGGTCCGCCGTCCACACACGGTTTTGGATGATAAGCCAGGCGAAAAGTTTGCATTTAGGGGGTGCCCAGGCCTTCCAAACAATAGCATCCATACATGATCGAATTGTGCCAGCGAATTGCGCCTTGTACGCCGAAGAGCACGAATAAGCCCCATTTGTGGTTAGCTTCCAAACAATGGAGTCCGGGGCGTTTGCATGAAGGTGAAGCTGCGAGGTGTGAGACCAAAACTTGGTGAACTCAATGAGGTTTTGCACCGAGAGCCCCTCCGAGGTATCAAGGTGATCGACCCAAGCATCGTCGATAATGGAATCCCGGACATTCCAAGATTTCTTTCTCGAGAGAGCGAAGATGGAAGGGGCGATGCATTTAGGGCTTAGACCATCAGCCCAGGGATCATACCAAAAACTCGCCTTCATGCCATCTCCAATGGTGACCTTTGTCAACGAGTGGAAGAGTTCCATATCTTCATCATTGCATGGATTTTCCATTCCGACCCATGGTTTATCCGGCGAAGTCCAAGCAAGCCAAGGCCAACGTAGGCGCAAAGCCCTTCCAAATTTCTCCATATTGAGGATTCCGAGACCTCCAAGGTATGTGGGTCGACAAACCGCGGTCAAGTTGACCTTGCATTTACCACCGGTGGCCTTTTCGGTGCCCGCCCAAAAGAAGCTACGGATGATCTTGGTGATGGCCTGTAGAGGTTCCGCGGGCACCTCAAGGGAGGTGAGAGGGTAAATAGCTTGGGAGGTGAGTACCGATTTAACAATGGCCCTTCTACCGGCTATGTTGAAGTATCGCCCATGCAACGGAGCGAGGCGCGCCATTGCCTTGTCTTCTATGTATTGAAAGTGTGATCTTTTAAGTCTCGTGACCCCGAGGGGGAGGCCAAGGTAACGCATGGGGAATGATGTTATAGTAGCCGGTAGCCCTTGTAGGACTTGCTCAAGGTTGATGTTGTTGCATCTAATAGGTGCGACGAGGCTCTTTTCGAAGTTGGTCAAAAGCCCGGTGACCTTGCCAAAGTCGCTTAAGATTTGGGCGAGGGAGGAGATCTCCGTACGGACGGGGGCCATGAAGATGGCCGCGTCATCGGCATAAAGGGAAGTCCGAAATCTAGCCCCTCTTCCTGGAAGGCGGGTAAGCAAGCTGAGGTCGGTGGCAACATGGAGGATGCGTTGGAGAGGGTCTATGGCAATGTCAAAGAGCAAAGGCGAGAGAGGGTCTCCTTGTCTTAGCCCCCGGCCATGCTTGATAGGGTTCCCGGGAACGCCATTGAGAAGAATTCTCGAGGAAGAGGTGCCAAAGAGAGCCACAATCCAATCCCGGAACCTCGGCGGGAAACCAAGGCGTTGAAGAAGCTCTAGGACATAGTCCCATCTTACATGATCAAAGGCTTTCCTAATGTAAAGCTTGAAGAGGAGGGAGGCCTTCTTTCTTCTATGTAGCCATCTAGCATAGTTGCGAACAAACATAAAGTTTTCATGGATGCTTCGGGACTTGATGAACGCACTTTGGGCATGCGAGACTATGTCATTCATGCGCGGGGCCAATCTCATGGAGAGAACTTTGGCCACAATCTTTGCAAATCCATGAATGAGGCTAATAGGCCTATAGTCGGTGATTTCTTCGGCCCCATCTTTCTTTGGGATTAGCACAATGTTCGTGGTGTTTAGCCAATGGAGGTTTCTCGTGCGAAGGTCAAAGAAGCGTTGAATGACCGCCATGACATCAACTTTGATGATTTCCCAACAAACCTTGAAGAATTTTCCATTGAAGCCATCCGGACCCGGGGCCTTGTCAGAAGGCATCTCGAAGATCGCCTTTTTAACCTCTTCCTCGGAGAAAGGATCATCTAAGCCCGCCAAATTTGGAGTTGGGAGGTCCAAAGCACTCCAGTTGAAAGAGATGGTGCGGTGGTTCACATGTCCGATGGCCGTCTTGAAATGTGATTGAGCAATATTTAGCTTCTCCTCATGGGAGGTAGCCCACCCATTGTTGTGCCGAAGTTTGAGGATGAAATTCTTCCTTCTTCTCGCATTAACCTTTCTATGGAAGAATTTAGTGTTTGCATCTCCATCCCGTAGGTCATTGATTCGCGCCCTTTGTTTCTTCCGGGCCCTCTCAAGGGCCGCCAAGCCAATGATTCTTCTCTTTAGTCTTGTACGGATGTCTCTTTCCTCCGGCGAAAGAAGCCTATTTTCCATGGCCTGGTCAAGGTGCAAAATGACGTGAAGGGCCATGTGGAGTTGAATCTTGGCGGTGGAGAAGAGGCCCTTACTCCAAAGTTTGAGTCGCTTGTCGGTGGTGGTGAGCTTACTGTGAAGAATATGGTAGGGGTCCACATGCCCTGTTGGTTCGGCCCAAGCCTTTTGGACAGTGTCGTTGAAGCCCGGATGCGGGTCCAAAAGTCCTCGAACCGAAAGGAGTGGGGTCTCTTGGGACCGCGGCAACTAGCGAGGAGGAGGGGGCAGTGATCGGATAGCGAGGAGGATAGGGCGTGAAGGATGTGATCATCATGTGAGGTATCCCACTCCTCGTTGCAGAAGAATGCATCGATCATCGACATGGTAGGAGTCGCTTGTTCATTCGACCATGTGAACTTGCGGTTTTGAAGGTGAATTCCTTTGAGGTCGCAATTGATGAGGGCATCTCGGAATTTATTGATCCTATTTCGATCAATGTTGTTGTTGTTTTTGTCGCGGGCGCGGCCAATTTGGTTGAAGTCTCCGAGAGCAATCCATTTGATCCCCGGTGTCGGCTTGAGGTCGACAAGCTCACAAAAGAAGTCGTCTTTCAAGGCGTGGTTCGTAGGGCCGTAGACCACCGTAATCTTGAAGGTATCATCGTCTCTTGTGGACTTCACCGTGGCCGATAGTGAGAATGTGCGAGTGTCGACGTTGGAGAGCTCAACCGCCTCTTTATCCCAAAGGATGAGAATCCCGCCACGAGTGCCGATGGCCGGTCTTTGGGCAAAGCCCTGGAAGCGCGTACCGCCGATAGAAGCGGCGATGAACTGATCAACCGACTCGAGTTTGGTCTCCTGGAGACAAACAATGTGGCAAGAGGTATCAGCGATGGTCTCAAGCACGGTCGTTCTGCGGTTTCGGTCGTTCAAACCTCTCACGTTCCAGCAAGCAATGTTGATGGCAGGATCACACATCTGGAAACCCAAAGGACCCATAGGCTGCACGAGGGCAGTCCAGACAGACACAACAGACGCAACATATAGCAATCTTTTCATACGGCATGGACTGGGCATACTCCCAGAGATGATCAGCTGCAAACAACAAGCTACAGTCCACAACCCGGACTAGTAGCAGCAGCTGAGGCAAGGGTGAACAGCGGGCAACACCTTTACCCAAATGATAGGCGCAATTCAGCAGGTTCAGAGACAGAAACTTAGTAGGATTAGCTAACATAAAGACCATAGAAGACCCGTTGATGAATCAAAGCAGCCTCATCATATGGCAGCTTCCACGGACAACGCATCTCCGGCTTCGTCGTCTTGCGCATGATCGATCGCCGCAGCGCCGCCATGGGCCATGAGGGCATCTTCGACGGCAGCAGCGAGGTCGCAGTCTAGGCGGAAAAGGGCGCGAAGGCCGTCGATGGCAATGGGCGGCAGCTTGCCCTGGAACATGTCTGCAAATTTCAGAATGGCTTCCTCAGTGAGCTTTTCTCCTTCCTTCAAGATTCCAAGGCGCTTGCACAGGAGTTGCTCAGCAAGCAGCACCATTGGTGCACGGGCTCCCTTCTTCTGGATTCGAGCGCTGGTACGCGGCAAGTTGAACCCAGTGACGCCCGCCAGGGTCTTGCGGCGTGGCAATGGCGGGGTCGGGCGAGGCGATGGCGGCCTAGCGAGGAGGGGCGTCTGAACTCTGGCGAAGAGCCTGGCGTCGTGCTGCTGTGGGTTGGCAGCAAGGTCGGCTGCAGCCGTCGTAGGCGTACAGGCTGGGGATGCTCCGTCTCCGTGGATGGGAGTAGAGGCTGCCGGAGATCGCAGCAGGAGGACGTCGCAGGGGGTGCTGAACTCCCGAGCCGACCCAGGCGACACCGTCGATGGCGTCGGCGAGAACTCGAGTCGCCTGGCGTATGACAAGCTTCCGGTGACCGCATGGCGAGGGGCTGAACTTGGCGGCGGGGAGATGCTGGAGCCCACGGCACACAACAACTGTGTAGGGCCCTGGATCATGGGCCCATCAGGGCCAACGCAGACAATGGAGGCGAGCCGCCTGGGAGCAGAGCGTCCGCGCGCACCGTCTCCATACGATTCGCGGGTGGCACGGGCGGATGGAGGAGATGAGGCGCGGCCCCGGCGGCGCGAACCCGAGGCAGGAATCACCGCCCCACACTTGAGGCGCTGGAACTTCTTGGGGTCGACGGTGCGGTGGTCAGCGATTGGCAGCTCAGCCCTGCGCCGGTCGCGACGATCCTCACGCCTGCGATCACCGCGGCCGTCGTGGCGCCCATCCCGGCGCCCATCGCGATCGCCACCAGTCCGGCCATCACGGCCAGCAGCATCCGCACGAGAGCGGCTGCGGAATAGGCGTCCAGCCCATGACCGCCGGTCATCTGGCCGGCCGTGTCTATCGTCGTCGTGGTCGCGGCGCTGGTTGCCGTGGTGATCGTGGGCCGGCATGGCAGGATGAGGCCGCGGTGGCCGCTCGCCAGCCGCATAACCCAGGCGCCATTCGTGGCGCTCACGCGAAGGATGGCGAGGAGGGCGTCCATCAGCACCCGGCGTCAGGTCTTCATGGAGGTCAAGTTGGATGATCACCTTGCTGGTGAGGCCTTTCTTGCCTTGTAGCGAGTTGTCGGCGCGGACGTCGAAGACCGGAGAAGGTCCGTCGATGATGGTCAGCCAAACCACCTTGGGCAGGTCATTCGGGTGGGCACACCAAGCCCACAGGCTCATGGCCGTGGTGTCTTCCTTCTGAACGGTGGCGATGTCGAAGTAGTTGGCGATGCAATTCTTGCCGATGACCTTTCCGACGACCTCGTCGTTCCAGGCCTGGAACGGGATCCCCTCAAGGCACAGGTGGACGTGGAAGTTGAGCGTGGCCACCTCGGCATGGGCGAGCTTCGTCCACCGGGAGATGTGGAGGTCGAGGCCGCGGGAGGAGAAGCGCCCCGGCGAGGCAACCTGCTCGCGGTGGTGTTGCAACGTGAAGGTGGCGAAGAAGTCGTCCGGGTACGTCGGCACGACGCGGAAGTGGTCATGGTGGATCTTGGTATGCCCCTCAATGGCCCTGGAAATGTCAGCAGCGTTTACCTTAGGCCTGGTGCCTCCGAGGCGGATGAAGACGGCATGCATGGCGAGGCTCTCCTCCGCCTGCACAATGGCAGGCGATGCGGTCACGACGACATGGCCTTCCGCAGGGCGCGCGGCCGGGTCGCCGATGCGCGGCATGTTGGTGCGGACGGCCTCGGTGGGAGGGGGCCCTGGAGGTGGCGGTGGCAGAGCTTGCACGGAGGATGGGCGGCCTGGTGGTGGCGGGGGAAGGAGCTCTTGGTCCTGAGCTGTGCTCTGAAGCTTGGCACGGTTGTAGCGGTCTTGCAGGTCACGGAGACGGCGACGGCAGACTCTAGCAGGATGGCCAAGCTTAAAGCAGTAGCGGCAGCGTATTGGGTTTCTGCAGTGGAGTGCAAGGTCGCCAAGGGCGAAGCAACGGAAGCACTCCCTACTTCTATCCTTCACTCTGTCCCCCTTCTTCTCCCTTTGAATGTGGGCAGGTAGGAGAGGCCGGCTTGAATGCATTTGCCCCTGCTTTGAATGCAGCTGAGGCGACCTCAGCTTCCTCCACCAGTGAGCTGGCCGAACCGGCTGCCAGGCGGCCTCTAGCTCGGCACCATAGGCTCCGGCGTGCGAGGTAGGGGCATGGGCCGCCGCATCTGAGATGACCCGCCGCACTAAATGCGAGTCCACCGCGGGCGGGGGTGGAAGCCAGTTGGACAAGACTCCTCCGCGTGGTGGTGGCTGGCAGCGCCACCCACCGTCTTGAATGCGACCGTCTTGAATGCCCGCGTCAGCGCTTGGGGCTGACGGAGCAAGGCCAGGGAGAGGCGCAGGGCTCGAGGGGCGCCGCAGATCCGGCGTCTCCGGAACCATTGAAGAGGAGGAGGCTTGCGGCCAGCGCCGTGTCGGTGAAGAGAGGCCCTGGATCTGGAGGCTCCCAAACCGGAACTCCGGAGGGAAAACAGGAGGGGAGTCGAATCCGGGCGGTAGGAGGAGCGAGGAGGTGGATGAGACCGAGGCTACCTAGGGGGAGGGCGCGGTGATGCGCGGGGAGGACAGGGATTTGCCGCCGCCGGCGGAGGGAGGGCGTCGCAAGAGCTCCACCATGTCGCTCCTTCCCGGGTGACACACTATCATAACAACAGTTTTATAGATGAATTATGAAGGGAACATTGTAATGAGGGGTGCATTATTTTCCACCCAAAACTCACTGGTAAGCGGAGGGAACTGTGTAATTGTACAAAATATCACATTTGAGAGTGGCAGCTTTCAAGTTAACCATAATCTCTACTAATAAGCTATGGATCGATGGTGTTGGTAGGTCAAAAAAACCGATTAATTTTTCGTCTAACAAATAAAAACGATCTGAATTTTTACTAAAACGATCCCTGTTCGATACATAAAGAAAACCGGATCTGGATTGTCTGTCCGTCCGCCTTAGACTGCTCATAGTGGGAGTAACTTAATTAGGTAGTAACATCACACATTTTAAGGTATTTTGGTGACATGGCATAACAATAAATGAAGAAAGAGGGGGAGGTGGTAACTAGCTATGTTATCATAACATCACACACCCCAACATACAATGAGTCTACAAACTAATAAATGAGACTTTGCATGATACTATCTCTAAGTTACTTTCCACTATGAAGGTAGTAACATGTACTAGTAACTTATGCATGATACCACCTTATGTTACTCTCCACTATGAGCAGCCTTAGCGCTAAAAAACCTGGAGATAATCCTACACGTCGTCCAAGATATATGGCTAAAAAACCCGGGAGGGAGTCCTCGTTTCGCTTGGTCCGCTTCGTATGGGAAAAACTAAAACTCCACCTGGAGACACGGAAATATTTTTCCTGATTAAAAGGCCAGCCCTACGCTGTTGTTCCTGCATGCACAGGCGCGAACTTCTTTGAGCCAGTTTCCTCTTTATACGCGTCTATGCGAAGCCTGTGCTGGGCTGCCAGCGTCAACGGCGCCGCATCAAAACGAGGATGTACGTTTTGCGGGCGAGCGAGCGCGGCAAACGCGGCGTGTAGTACAAGGACTCGATCATCACCTCCAGCTAGAGCTTATTCTCCAACACGAGCTACGCCTACAGCCTGAGCTCCTCAACCGGCGGAAGATCCTCCACGCCGTCGGCATCCTCCCATTCGGCCGTGTTGAGTAACATATTGTACTAGGTATAGGTCCCCGTGTTTTGTTAGGGTTGTACCTGTAATTGTACATGTGTCCGCCTATATATATATGAGCAGCCGGCCCTATTGGTGCTGTGCAATCTTCATTAACTCTTCTACATGGTATCAGAGCCCCTCCGGCCCTGACCTAGCCGCCGCCCTCCTCCCCCCCTTGGGCGCCGCCGGCCCCTCCCCTCCCTAGCCCTAGCCGCCGCTCCTCCTTGGGCGCTGCCGGCTCCACCCCTCCCCTAGCCCTAGCCGCGGCCCTCCCCACCCCGGGCGCCGCCGGCCTCCACCCCAACCCTAGCCCTAGCCGCTTCCGCCTCCCACCACCACCACGCTTCCGCCATGGCCGGTTTCTCCTCCTCCGGCTCCGACCCCTTCAACTCCTCCCGCTCCGGTAGCAGCAACCCCTTCGCCGGCCCCTCCGTCGCCGTCATCCGCGACATCCCCATCGCCGAGCGCGTGCCGGTGAAGCTCTCCACCACCGCTGCCAACTTCTTCCCGTGGAAGGCTCTTTCGCGAGTATGATCTCCTCGATCACGTCGACGGCACCATCGACCTCCTCGCCATGCCGCACGACCCCGAGTGGCTCGCGATCGACGCCACCATCATCCGCTGGTTCTACCAGACCGTCTCCAACGACATCTTCCGCACCGTCGTCCGCGACGGCGACTCCGCACACACGGTCTGGGCTAAGATCACCGGCATCTTCACCGACAACAAAATCCAGCGGGTCACCTTTCTCCAGCTGGAGTTCTTCGGCACCCACCAGAACGACCAGTCTCTCGACGAGTACGCCCTCAAGCTGAAGAGCCTCTCCGACGAGCTCCGTGACTTGGAGTTTCCGATCGATGACAAGATCATGCTCTCCACCCTGTCGGCGGGTCTCGGCGAGGATCTCAGCAACGCCGCCTCCAACCTCACGCTCCTCACCACGCCCACCTTCGAGCAGGCCGTGGCCTACCTGCGCCTCGAGGAGCGCCGCCTCAAGCATCTCCGGGCTCGGGTGGCACATACCGCCTTCGTCGCCGGCTTCTCCCGCGGTGCCCAGACTCCCGCGCCTCGCCCCACGGGTCCGCCGCCGGGTTTCCCCGCAGCCGGCCACCAGGCCGGTCAGACCGGGCCGTGGACCGACCAGTCCGGTCACCAGGCCGGCCAGACCGGGCCGTGGACCGGCCCCGCCGGCGCCCAGGCCGGCCAGACCGGCCCCTGGACCGGGCAGACGGCTACTTCTGGCGGTAGTCGCCGCGGACGTCGTCGCCGTGGCGGTGGTGGCAACGGCGGTGGCAATGGTGGCGCCAACGCCACCACCCCCGCGCCTCGTCCCCCTCAGTACCGCTCCTCCGCCATGGACCGCCGGTCACAACCCGTGGACCGGGGTCGTTCACGCCTACTCCATGCCCGTGTCGCGCGCCCCCTACCCGGGCATCGTGGGGCCGCGTCCGGCCACACACCAGGCTTTCTACGCGGCACCCCAGCCCGCCCCGGCCTACGCCACCCCCCCGACCTCGGCCTCGTGGGACCCTGCCCTCCAGAGCGTCCCCTCCGCTGGGGCGTATGGTGGCGGTGGCGACTGGTTCATGGACACCAGTGCCTCCGCGCATATGGCTGCGCACCCCGGTAACCTCTCGTTTTCTACACCCGCTTCCACTTCCTCTCGCATCATCGTTGGCAACGGTCATGCTCTTCCCATTACTCACACCGGTTCCGTCTCTTTTCCTTCCACTTCCACTCCTCTCTCTCTAAATAACGTTCTTGTTTCTCCTGACTTGATTAAAAATCTTGTTTCTATTAAGTCATTCTGTCGTGATAATCCTGTGACTGTGGAATTTGTCGCCTTTGGTTTTTCTGTCAAGGATGGTCATACTCGGATGCTCCTCCACCGATGTGACAGCCCCGGCGACTTGTACCCTGTTGGTTCGGTCTCCACCACCGCCGGCAGCCCACTCGCCCTCTCCGCCGGTGTCGACCTCTGACACGCCCGCCTCGGCCATCCTAGTGTTGGAGATATGCCCAAGAGGCAATAATAAAAGTGGTTATCATATATCTTTGTGTTTATGATAAATGTTTATATACCATGCTAAAATTGTATTAACCGAAACATTGATACATGTGTGTTATGTAAACAACAATGAGTCCCTAGTAAGCCTCTTGTATAACTAGCTTGTTGATTAATAGATGATTATAGTTTCATGATCATGAACATTGGATGTTATTAATAACAAGGTTATGTCATTATATGAATGATGTAATGGACACACCCAATTAAGCGTAGCATAAGATTACGTGATTAAGTTATTTACTATAAGCTTTCGATACATAGTTACCTAGTCCTTTCGACCATGAGATCATGTAAATCACTTATACCGGAAAGGTACTTTGATTACATCAAACGCCACTGCGTAAATGGGTGGTTATAAAGGTGGGATTAAGTATCCGGAAAGTATGAGTTGAGGCATATGGATCAACAGTGGGATTTGTCCATCCCGATGACGGATAGATATACTCTGGCCCTCGTCTAATAGCTTGCAAGCATATGAATGGTTCATAAGAGACCACTTACCACGGTACGAGTAAAGAGTACTTGTGAGGAGACGAGGTTGAACAAGGTTTAGAGATACCGATGATCAAACCTCGGACAAGTAAAATATCGCGTGACAAAGGGAATCGGTATCGTATGTAAATGGTTCATTCGATCACTAAGTCATCGTTGAATATGTGGTAGCCATTATGGATCTCCAGATCCCGCTATTGGTTATTGGTCGGAGAGAGGTCTCAACCATGTCTACATAGTTCGCGAACCGTAGGGTGACACACTTAAGGTTTGATGTCGTATTAGTAGATATTGAATATGGAATGGAGTTCGAAGTTTTGTTCGGAGTCTCGGATGGGATCCAGGACATCACGAGGAGTTCCGGAATGGTCCGGAGAATAAGATTCATATATAGGAAGTCATTTTATAAGTTTGAAAATGATCCGGTGCATTTATGGAAGGTTCTAGAAGGTTCTAGAAAAGTCCGGAAGAAATCACTATGGAAGGAGGAGTCCCGGAGGGACTCCACCTAGCATGGTCGGCCAACCCTAGGGGGTGGAGTCCCAGGTGGACTCCACCTAAGGTGGCCGGCCACCCCACCTCATGATGAGGTCTAAGACCCCGTTTGTGGCCCGATCTTGCGGTTGACCCGAAATCCAAAGGAGGGAGAGAGGGAGAGCGCGAAGAACACGATGAACACGAAGAACACGAGGAACTCACGCACGCACACCAACCCGATACAATCGATACTTACCCCCGTGGCTCGATGGACCACGCCAATAGAATCAACCCGGAAGAGACGCGCGGTAGAATTCCGAGAGGAGAGATTGGTGAGGGAGATGAATCTAGGAGTGGGAGAGAGAGTGGGTAGCATTAGAATCTCACACACCAAATCCAATCATCCAACAAGGGTAGCCTTGATACAAAGGGGATGAAACCCTAGGGAGACAAAGCTCAAATCCATGTCTAAGCCTAAATCTTGTCTGAGGGGTAAAGGAGGCGTTCCAGGTCCTTATATAGGCATACACGGCCAGCAAGGCGAAAAGGTACGCAAATGGATAACTTAGGCAGTTTGGTGAGTGATACGTCCAAAACGTATCTACTTTCCCGAACACTTTTGCTATTGTTTTGCCTCTAATTTGGGTGTTTTGGATGCAACTAACACGGACTAACGCTGTTTTCAGCAGAACTGTTCTGGTGTCTCGTTTTTGTGCAGAAATCCAACTTTCAGGAAAAACCTCGGAATTTATACAGAAGGCCCTATTTTCCCAGAAGACTCACGGAGCCAGAAGGGCAAGTCAGGTGGAGGCCCGAGGGCCCCACACCCTAGGGCGGCGCGGCACAGGAGGGGGGCGCGCGGCCCTAGCGTGTGGCCCCCTCGGCAGGCCTCCGACGCCCTCCTTCGGACTACTTATCGCCCTCGACCTAAAAACGCACGGGGAGAAGTCGAAGTCGCCAGAAACCCTCCAGAACGCCGCCACATAGCGAAACTCCGTCTCGGGAGCCAGAAGTCTCTGTTATGGCACTCCGCCGGGACGGGGAATTGGAGGAGATCATCGCCAACATCACCACCGACGCCTCTTCATCAACCAGCCATGTTTCCCCCATCCATGTGTGAGTAATTCCCCCGCTGTAGGCTGAAGGGGATGGTAGGGATTGGATGAGATTGGTCATGTAATAGTATAAGATTGTTAGGGCATAGTGCCTAGTGTCCGTAATTGGTACTTTGATGATATTGTTGCAACTTGTTATGCTTAATGCTTGTCACTAGGGCCCGAGTGCCATGATCTCAGATCTGAACATGTTATTATTTCATCATGATATTCATTGTTTATGGTCTTACCTGCAAGTTGTATACACATGTCGCTGTCCGGAACCAATGGCCCCGAAGTGACAGAAATCGGGACAACCGGAGGGGATGGTAGTGATGTGAGGATCACATGTGTTCACGGAGTGTTAATGCTTTGCTCCGGTACTCTATTAAAAGGAGTTTTTTTTTACCTTAATATCCAGTAGATTCCCTTGAGGCCCGGCTGCCACCGGCTGGTAGGACAAAAGATGTTGTGCAAGTTTCTCATTGCGAGCACGTACGACTATAATTGGAACACATGCCTATTGATTGCTTTGTACTTAGACACCGTTTTATTATTATCTGCAAATGCCCTGCTTGATTGTTACATGAGTTTCTCTCATCCATGCAACGCCCGTTATCCGTCCCCGTGCCTACAGTATTTTAATCCTGCTGTTTACTATAATCACTACTGCTGTCTCTCGTTACTCTGCTGCTTGTTATTTCACTATCGCTATCTGCTATAAAGCTGTTACTACCGATAAACTCTTGCGAGCAAGTCTGTTTCCAGGTGCAGCTGAATTGACAACTCCGTTGTTAAGGCTTTCAAGTATTCCTTGTCTCCCCTTGTGTCGAATCAATAAATTGGGTTTTACTACCCGCGAAGACTGCCGTGATCCCCTATACTTGTGGGTTATCAAGACTGTTTTCTGGCGCCGTTGCCGGGGAGCATAGCTTTATTTGGAAGTTCACTTGGATTGATATTGTTCGCTGCAAATTCTCCATCATGGGTAAAACTCGCGATCCTAAAGTCGCCATATTACCATCTGATGACCCACAAGTATAGGGGGTGTATCGTAGTACTTTCGATAAATAAGAGTGTCGAACCCAACGAGGAGCAGAAGGTGTTGACAAGCAGTTTCGATGAATGATTCACTTGTAAATGCTCACGGACAAGTATTCGGGGGTTTTGATGTAACAGATGAATAAAGTACAAGTAAGTAAAATGCGAGAGAAATAATTGCAGCGAGTGGCCCAATCCTTTTTAGCACAAAGGACAAGCCGGTTTGTTTGCTTATAATGACCAAACGTTCTTGAGGACACACGGGAATTTAGTCTAGTGCTTTCGCTACATACGGCTAATTAATCTTCATTGTTTTGATAAGTGTTGTGTGGGTGAACCTATGCTAATGTACCGCCCTTCCTAGGACTAATACATACTTGTGATTATACCCCTTGCAAGCATCCGCAACTACAAGAAAGTAATTAAGATAAATCTAACCACAGACCTTAAACTCGAGATCCTGCGATCCTCTGCATCGATAT
>NC_061510.1:300739477-300780274 GCF_022539505.1 Lolium rigidum | reverse complement strand
GTGTTCGATCCTCCAATAATGATGAAACATGCAAAATAGATGAAATAACATAAGTATTGTGTCCCAATATGAAATATATCGATGAATAACAGCAAATTATGATATAAAATAGTGATGCAATTTGGACGTATCACGCATGTTAATCCCTGCTTCCCTCTGCGAAGGGTCAATCTTTTACTTTTATGTTGTGTCTCCATTATTTCTTTGAGCATTTTCTTGAGAGCACAACTGTCATTCTTAGTATAATATGCTTGTCTCAAAATATGATTGATTGTGGTATAACTTTGATGCTTTTATCTTTGACAATCACTACTTCTAGTCTTTCTATGAACTTCAAAGGTGCCGGGGCATTTATGTTTTGCCAATCAAATACAGGCAAGCGAGATACCACTTTATCATATTCTCTTATGAACATTGCAATCCTGCTTATATACATGATTCATGATGCTTATTATTAATTGTTGGTACCTCTTCATGATTGACATAGTCTGTTAGATGATCTTATTTGCATATACCTTATTATGAACTGCTCAAGTATTAGCCATATCATGAGAATATATACATCATATGAGCAAATGTGTTCGTGAAAGTTCTTTTATCGCTCGATTGTTAACCGAATTGCTTGAGGACAAGCAATAAGCTAAGCTTGGGGGAGTTGATACGTCCAAAACGTATCTACTTTCCCGAACACTTTTGCTATTGTTTGGCCTCTAATTTGTGTATTTTGGATGCAACTAACACGGACTAACGCTGTTTTCAGCAGAACTGCTCATGTGTCTCGTTTTTGTGCAGAAATCCAACTTTCGGGAAAAACCTCGGAATTTATGCAGAAGGCCCTATTTTCCCAGGAAACTAACGGAGCCAGAAGGGCAATTGAAGTGGAGGCCCGAGGGCCCCACACCATAGGGCGGCGCGGCCCAGGGGGGGCCCGCGCGGCCCTGTGGTGTGGCCCCCTCGGCCGGCCTCCGACGCCCTCCTTCGGACTACTTATCGGCCTCGACCTAAAAACGCACGGGAAGAAGTCGAAGTCGCCAGAAACCCTCCAGAACGCCGCCACATCGCGAAACTCCGTCACGGGAGCCAGAAGTCTCCGTTCTGGCACTCCGCCGGGACGGGGAATTGGAGGAGATCATCACCGCCATCACCGCCAACGCCTCTCCATCAACCAGCAATGTTTCCCCCATCCATGTGTGAGTAATTCCCCCGCTGTAGGCCGAAGGGGATGGTAGGGATTGGATGAGATTGGTCATGTAATAGCATAAGATTGTTAGGGCATAGTGCCTAGTGTCCAGTAGATGGTACTTTTATGATATTGTTGCAACTTGTTATGCTTAATGCTTGTCACTAGGGCCCGAGTGCCATGATCTCAGATCCGAACATGTTATTGTTTCATCATGATATTCATTGTTTATGGTCTTACCCGCAAGTTGTATACACATGTCGCTGTCCGGAACCAATGGCCCCGAAGTGACAAGAATCGGGACAACCGGAGGGGATGGCAGATGATGTGAGGATCACATGTGTTCACGGAGTGTTAATGCTTTGCTCCGGTACTCTATTAAAAGGAGTACCTTAATATCCGATAGTTTCCCTTGAGGCCGGCTGCCACCGGCTGGTAGGACAAAAGATGTTGTGCAAGTTTCTCATTGCGAGCACGTACGACTATAATTGGAACACATGCCTATTGATTGATTAGTACTTGGATACCGTTTTATTATTATACTGCAAATGCCCTGCTATGATTGTTACATGAGTTTCTCTCATCCATGCAACGCCCGTTATCCGTCCCCGTGCCTACGAGTATTTTAATCCTGCTGTTTACTATAATCACTACTCGCTGTCTTTGTTACTCTGTCGTCGTTATTTCACTACATCGCTATCGCTATAAAACCGTTACTACTTGATAAACTCTTGCGAGCAAGTCTGTTTCCAGTGCGGCTGAATTGACAACTCCGCTGTTAAGGCTTTCAAGTATTCTTTGTCTCCCCTTGTGTCGAATCAATAAATTGGGTAATACTTCCCTCGAAGACTGTTGCGATCCCCTATACTTGTGGGTCATCAATACACAACCAAGAATTATGATATAAACATAAGCTAGGGTTATGTTTAATTGGCTAGGGTTACTCCTCCTCACTTAGTTAGAATTCTTGTATCAAGGCAATGCTAGGGTTGTCCCAAATGTTTGGATAAACAAGGGTTGAGTCAATGCCATTACGCCTACACTCAAGGTATGAGAAATGGTTTAGGTTTAATTGCTAGGCATCAATCATTTTATGTGGTGGATGATCTCAGATTATCTCACAAGCTTGTCTTATCATCTAAATCTACAAAGCAAGATCATGCATTAGACATGATCCACTTATTCCTCACTAATCACTCTTTATCATTCTTCTTATCAAACTCATCTTGATTCTTAGGGTATATGATTATCACCCAGTATGTAATGATCAAAGCATTGGTCTCATAATGGTTTATTAATGAATCATGGTTCTCCTCTCCAAGATCAAGTATAAGTCCATATACTTGGGTATACCTCCTGAGCTTGTGCTCTCTAGAATAGGTAGGGTTCCTCTAGGGTTTATGATCATTAGCAAGATGTAATGATCCTAACATTGGCCTCATAATGAATTACTAGAGGAATAGATTCTTACTTACCATCAAGTGTTGGCTAGGTCAAGTAGGGTTTAATACCTTGACTTGTACTTCTTATAGCATTAGTGAGTATTAATGATTACCTCACTTGGATAATGTTTGAACATTAACCTATATATGGATGGTGTACACATATAGAGATGATCTTCTCCTTTTTCTAAGGTTTAATGGAAATGAGTTTGGAGAAACAAAATTGGAATGGTCAAGATTTAATAAGGAACTAGTAGGAATATCCTTGACATGGATTCAAGTCTTGTAGTTGAAAAGATATACCATGTGACTCATGGTAGGAATATTTATTTAGTAAAAGACATAGAAATGATAAGTAAAGAATAGTTTCTTAATTAATTATGTTCTTTGATTTATAATTGAATATTTATTCATGTGTTGTTGTAAAGAATATCATGTTGAGATCTTTGATAAGATATTGTAGTTGATCCTTACTTAGGGTTTTGTTTGTTGTAAAACTAATTCCATTTGATCTAGCTCATAGATCAAATCATCTCTACCCAAAACAGTGTTTTAGCAAAGATCACAGTGAAGTTAATAGCGCTTGACTTGATGATCTACTTCCATTCCAGCAAGTCAAGTGAAACTTCAGTTACTGTGGTAAGCTTTATTTGAAAGCGCAAAAATTTCCCGAATTTTCTATGCATGAATGTAATGCACACTTTGGTGTTCTCTCATTTTATTGCCTCTAAAACTGGGATATTACAGTGTGTGTCCACCATATCATTCTCATAATGACGTGATCTTGTTATTAACAACATCCAATGTTCATGATTAGAAAATATTGATCATCGGTTAATCAACAAGCTAGTTAAACAAGAGGCTTACTAGTGACTCCGGTTTATTTACAAAACACACATGTATTAAAATTTCCAGTTAATACAATTATAGCATATGTGATGTAAACATTTATCATAAACACGAAGATATAATAATAACCACTTTATTATCGCATCTTGGGCATATCTCCAACACGTGTGGATGTCGTTATAAAAGTTGTGGACCATGCACGGGTGCACGAGGCGGAGGCCGGGCATGATGGAGGAGTCCATGACGATGTCCGGCTGGTTGGCGCGATGCCCGAAGACTCCACTGGGTACGCCAGCGCCGGGTCATAGCGCTCCATCCTGGCCGATGATGGAGAAGATGGGGGGAGGGTGGGGGGTGGCCCGTCTCGGTCTCGTGGCTTTTGCCGCATTGGCGGCATTGCTGGCCAGGCTCCTGGCCTCCTGCTTGTCAGCGTTGTGTTCCCGTCGGATGCCCAACAGCCTCACCGGGCGAAGACCGCCTGGACGTGGCCTTGCTGCCCCGGAAGATCTGCGCAACCGACGATGTCGACCGCGATCTGGATGCCCTTCTTCAGAGACAAAGGCGGTGCTCTTACTCAGCACGAAAACGTGAGTTGAGGCGGCATCCAGAGAGAGGGAGAGAGAGAGAGAGAGCATGTGCGAGGGTTTGATGCTCGGATCGATATGCCATATGTGATATGATTTTGGCTAGTTTGTTGGAGTTGACATCGTTTGGTTTCTTTATGGTTCCACTTTCCCGCAATCTGTTATGCATGGCGATTTAATCTCTTGGGTTGAGTTTTTAGTAGAGTCGGTAAACCACCGTGGTAGCATTTTTTCTGTAATTTTTTGGATGTGTGGCACCACTAGGCACTCACATGTTTTACCTTAATATTAAAGATTTACATGTTC
This sequence comes from Lolium rigidum, assembly GCF_022539505.1. Lineage (NCBI taxonomy): Eukaryota > Viridiplantae > Streptophyta > Magnoliopsida > Poales > Poaceae > Lolium > Lolium rigidum. The sequence goes on along the minus strand of NC_061510.1, from coordinate 300,775,913 downwards.
TTTTTTTGCGCATCATAGGAAGAATTTTCCATATTAAAAAAAGATTAGGTTCTTAATCTATACTACTACCAAATGGAGCAAAAGATAACAAGCCCTAAAAGAAAGGCGGTCCTAACTTTGGTAGCGAAGAGGACAAGGCAAAGTCCTTTTGTCTTCCGAGCTCTAGTGCTCCCTACCTGTTGAAAAATATTGAAAATTATATTTACATATTTAAAAAAATTATGAAACAAAATCCATAAAGTATTTGATGAAAATTATAAATTTGAAATGTATTTTTTATTCTAAGCTACACAAAAATAACAAAATCTGATTTTGTTGGAGATTTGAAATCACTATACTTAGATCCACATCCTTTGCCATTTTTTGTGTCGCTTAAAATACAAAACACTTTGAATTGAGATTTTCCATAGTTTGTGAGATACATCATTATCTATACTTTTAGGATTTTATTTCACGATTTTTTGAAACTTGTAAATGTTATTTTCGAATTTTTAGTATGCAGGGAATAACATTCAGGGTCAAGAGAAAGTGAGGACGGCGAGAGAGAGGCAGAAATCGAGCATGCGAGGGCTCCTCGGGCTCGGCCGGCAGCCGCCGCCGCTCCCCCTTTTCCCCGCCGCCAAGAGGGCCTCGCCATACGCCACCCTCCTCCGCAGCCTCCGCCGCTTCCTACCGGCCAGCCGCCTCCTCCGCCTGCTCCTCCTCCTCGCCGCCCTCTCGCTCGTCGCGCCGGTCTTCTTCCACCTCCGCCTCCGCCGCTTCCACCGCGTGCGTCCCCTTCGAGATCTCTTTCCCTTCCGGATGCGTTTATCGGTCACGCGTCGGTTCTAACTTTCTGTCGCGCCTTGCGTCTCACAGATGCGCGAGAGGACTTGCGGGTGGATCGCCAGCCCGCCGATGGTGTGCGCGCACGGCGGCGACTCCGCAAACGCATTCCCTAACTCGGTGGGTGGCAGATCGCCGCGATCCCGGATTCTCGGGGAACCGGATGATTTTTATCTATCTTTCTATTTGGCTGGAGAAATGTGCTGACGGGTTCTTGGTTTCAGATGGACGCCTTCAGGATGGCTTTGGACGCCCGCGTAGACTGCGTGGAGGTGGATGTGTCGAGGTCCTCGGATGGGACCCTCTTCGCCCTCCATGACAGGTAATTTGAAGTGCTGCCTGGCCGTAGCAGCAGAATCTACCTGAAACTTTTCAGTTTATGTGGCACCTGAACTGCCAACAGGACTGTTGATTGGTTAGCTGAAAAACTCAGTAAGAACTGTTGCATTTGTTGAATGTATCCGTATCCGTGAACGTAGATAAAGTAATGGAACTGACGAAAGCAGTTATAAATTCTAATACAAATAGATGTGCTAGCTAGATAGATGTTTTTATACCGTTTGATATGGCATAGTTTGCTTGATTTGTTATTCACAGACTGTACTCGAGGTTGGATCCATTATATTTTTCCATTTTTTCATGCATTGTATAGTTGCTGATAGTGGTTTATATCCCTCTAGTGTGTATTGGATGGAAAACTAGCCACCTTATCTCTGTATTTGGATGTTTGGTCACAACTCTCACATTATTCATGTATTGACACTTCGGAGATCATCTAGTCCAACTATTATTTTCAGTTGCTGTTACAAGAAAACTCTACTTTGCACTAAATGTCATATGACTGCTTTCTTCACTAAATGCTATATTTTTCCTATTATCTTCCATAACCATCAAAGGGTTTCACCTTCTGGTATTGGGCCTCTTAACATTCATTTACAGAAGACATGGGAACCCAAAATATATTCTTGTTGTAAGGTTTATCATTATTGATGCTTGCATCCACAAACACTAGTCACTAGTTGTTAATGTAACACAAATAAATGATAACTTATAAATGAAAGGAAAAAAAATTCAAACAGAAGTGCAGTAGCTTGCATGGTACTAATTCTTTTTTGTTATAAGTGCAAAAGTATTTCCTAATAATATATCATGGACTTGATTCAAAATTGACACAGTCAGGGATCTGCAAAGAATGTCTGGTAATTCTACAGCAAAAGTTGGCCACTGGAGCGCTCATGAGGTGAAATTCATTTATTTGTTTAGTCTATCTGTCAAGTACAAAATTTGTTTGTCTCGGTTGATAAATGGCAAGTGGTGTTTCATTATTGTAGCTGTGCTAAACGAAGCCAGTCAAATGATAGTTTGAACTTGAAGTGTGTGTTGTGAAGTAGCTGCATTTATTATATTCAGTCCTTGTTTCCTGAAGCACATCCTGATCATCGGCTGACTTTGGTGATGGAACACACTAACAAAGTAACCTTTTAGTCTTCGTAGATAAAAGCATTATCCACAAGGTTTCAGCTATCAAGAACAGTTCAAAACCAGGAAGTTCCCAAAGCAGAAGATGCTCTAGCGGTAAGCATCTGTCTAATGAGTTTTGTGTTGTTGGAATTATTTATAGTAATCCTTGTAATCCGCTTAACCTTCAAATGACTCATATAAATGTTGCTATTGGTGGATTTTGTTTGAAACACACGAGTATGAATTAATTGATATGTGTGGTAATGAGTGTTTCTTGTAGTTGATATTGCAATCTGCAAGACAAGTGATTCTGGATCTCAAAGTTGGGCCTCCTTCATTTGAGAAAGGTTTGGCTGAAGATGTAATGTCCATTGTAAGTGCTATCTAGATCATTTTTCACTTGTCCTTAAATAGGTGGTTCAAATAGCATAAGATATTCCCTTTATCTGCAAGTCTTGGTTCGTCACATGTTCGTATCATATATATATCATCGGTTTCTACAGGTTAAATGGAAAGGAGCCTGTTAATTTTAGTATATGATTTGTGTAATGGTGGAAGTGCTTACAGTAGTTTGATATTTTCAACCTGGTCACAATTGCTTCTCAAAATTAGCATTTTCATCCATGGCAAAATTGTCTATTGTTCTATCCATCTAACTAAAGTTGTGCCCTTCTTTATTTGCTTATTAGTTTCATTTATTTATCATTTGACCATAGTTGCCCAAAATATCGCAGTTTTTGATCCCGTTTGCTAAATCATGTTTCCATCAACATCATTTACATTCTTTGCAGATCAAGAGAACAAACTGCAAAAATTGTGTAATCTGGTCAAAAAGTGACAACATAGGAAGAGATGTCGTCAACCTGTCAAAAGATGTTGCGGTAAGTTTTTCTGTATTTTCCATAGAAATACAATAACCCACATCCCAGTCTTTTATCCATGCCTACATGGCTGCAACTAGGGGTGTGCAAAACTGAAACCGATGGAGACCGTTTTAAACCAGTTAGTGGTAAAGTTCATTTCCTTTTACAAATTAGATCTCCACTTCCACTTTAGTGTGAAAAAATGAACTAAGCTAAAACCGGTCAAACTGTGAAACCGTGTTTGCCGACCCCTAGCTGCAACCAGCGATGTTATGTAACTCACCCATGCTATTTATCTGTTACAGGTTGGCTATATTGTCATGGTTGATTGGTCAACTGGCAGAAGAACAGAGTTAGTGAGGATTGAAGGGGCTAAAGTTGCTGGTGTATATCATCCTTTGATCAATGGGAAGCTCATGAAGACCATGCACAGGTAATGTCTCTTCTTTTCGAAATTAGATAATGAAATTAGTCTGACAACTAACTGAGCTGCTGGGTTTTGAAACAGAAATGATCGAAAAGTTTATGCATGGACTGTTGACGATAGCGACTCCATGAAGAGGATGCTGTATGAGCAGGTTGATGCAATTGTGACAAGCAACCCTTCACTCCTGCAGCAGCTGATGCAGGAGATGAGAACAGAATGCATGGAAGATGGCATTGCCTTTGCATAGTGACGGCTATAAGCCTCATCGTATTTCCACAGTGACTGCTTTTGTCTGCATGATACGAGAGTAGAACTGAAAGGAGTTTTTTCTCCCATGGAGATTGACCAGTAGCATAGATGATCTTAACTCATTTTTACGATCCAAGTGTTATGCCATTCATCTCACCATGATGACGTTTGTTCTTACTTCTTTTCCCTGTAACGGTTGGAAGATATTTTTTAGGTTATGACAATGCTACATGTAAATTGTAATGGAAGATAACCTTCTCGCCCTCATCTTATGTTAGCTACACATAATGGAGTCATGCCTTTGTCATTGACGCATCAATATGTAGACTGTGATAAATATAGACATTTCGTTAATTTTGTTCTGAGCACTCCTGCAGGTGTGCAAATGAGAGCACGAGGATACATTGAAATACTGCAATTTCAAATGCACACCCCGAAAAAAATATATGCAAAAACCACTAGCAAATACGAGCCCACATGTTACCACGAAATCCTGAATGAAATTGCTTCCCGGCTGGGCCCATACACACCCCATGAGAGCTCAACCTAATGCATGAGATCCACTTGTGAACATATGCAACATTTTCTTCTTGAGCGAAAAAAAACAACATTCTCACTTGTGCCTGTTGACCTTGGTCAACATCAAGGCCACGCAGGCTCTCCAACCTTAGTCTAATGGACTCGGTCCTTATTTTACAGCATTATCTTGAAACCAAAAATAGCCGTTATTCCAAAACAGAGTCAAAGCTAGCAAGGAGAAAAATTTATAGAAAGAAAAACAAAACAAAAACATCCATTAAATTAGTTCAAAAAATGAACATCCATTTAAATTTGCCTCTTTCGCCTAACAGCTAGCAGGAAATAATTTTCTCATCCCACCGGCGTTTCTTTCCTTCCTAGTAGCACTCCTCATGTACAAATTCCACCCGAGGAGAGGAGGAGCCGTGCGTTTGAGCAAAGTCTGGACACTCCGCTCTCCATCTCTCCCTGCCTCCAATCCTCCATTGCCAAGGTAAGTTAGTTTCCGCTCTCTACGTATTACCTGTTGTTCCTTCCTTTGCTTAGAGAGAAACGTTCTTGCTTGTTTACATGATTAGCTAGGTTTTATCTTTCATGTTTTCTCTACCTGCCCATGCGATTTTCTCGTTTAGTGAGATACTCGAAGTAATGCGATCTAGTCTAGTTCGAATGAGGACACATTTCTGTAGATCTCACAGGTCGTCCTATGCACTTGGACTTGGTATAAGTACACAACATGTAGGCGCACACAACGATTGGTTTAGTTTTGATCTCAGGTGCTCTGATGGTTTCCTTTGTTGTGTTTTCTTCCAACCTCCACAAATCTGGTCTGACGTCCGATTTTACTATCTTTGTTTTGTGTATAGTAAGGCTAAGTTTCAGGACCAGATCAACCATGCGGCGATAGAGATGCCAGTAGGTTTTTAAACCTTTCCAGGCCAAGAACATCTACACGTTTTAAGAAAGAAGTATGAATAGATCGTAAGTGTACCGTTTGGTTAAAGCTACAGGTAAATGGCATTAGTTTCAGTGTAGATCTTTCCCTTTTGCATCAAGTTCAAGTTTAGTTCTAACTCACATAGCCGATCGATGTGTTAGCACAAATACGATTTAAACCTCTCTAAGAAAAGAAATTTTCCGTGCAAAAATTTGACCAGTCAATCTGTTTTCACAAAGTCACTTAATAAACAAAAAAAGGACAAGATATATGGAAGTACTAGCTTACACATACTTTCACTACATGATGTGAAATGGTTGACCAGATTTACATGTACCTATTTGTCTTACTGTAGTAATCAAACCAATGCAAAAAAAATTTGCATCCAAAGGGATTGCATCTCAATTAAATCCTAACAGTGTGTTTTATTGCAAAAATGCGCATTAGAATCCCAGTGCTAACTGTTGCGCCCATTTCTATTTGTCGGCCGTTGTACAATATATTAGTAGTGTAGCACATGCTCGAACAAAACCTTTAGGGTTTGCCTAAGCAATTGATTTATTGTCGTTTTCTGTTGCACACTTCACATCGACGAAGTTTCAATTGGATATATTTACTTAATAAGAAAATAGCATGTTATATCATTTCTAGTACGTGTAGATTCCTGTATCCATTGTGTATGAATCAATTATGTCATTATTTAAGATACAGTGTGCAACTTTTCTAGAAACATATATTTTACTTGATCATGAAAACAGTGTAAATTTGTGTTTGTAGATTCTTTTATCCATTGTGAATGAATTACTTATGTTATTATTTGGCATCTCGCTCCAACTTGGAGTCCATGCTGCCCTAACCGTATTTGATGTAATATTTTCTGGTTAACTGTCTTTTCTCTGCGTGTAGTCAAGAAACAATTAGCATATGCCTTCTCCACTGATGCTTAAGAGTTTATCCTAGTCATTATCATGGATTACTTACAACTGCAATTTAGTTAATCCTCACACGATCACATCTCATTGCATGTGCATCGCTTGCTGATGAGTCATCACTTGATCCGCCTCACACTAAAACTTACATTATCTTCTCAATTGATGCAGTCTTGTCCGTGAAGTGCGAGCTCATACATCGCCACCATGGACCGCAGCCCCTCGCCTCCACCGGCTCCCCGGGTGTCCACGGAGGCCCGGCCGTCCATGGCATACGTGTACGAAAACCCGGAGTGGTTCATGGAGATGATACACCGTTTCACCGGCCAGACGACGCCCACTAACGCTGCTGCGGCCGCTGACCGTAGTGCCATCGTGCCCATGTTAGCAGTGGAGCCGGTGCAGCAGCATCGGCCAATGGTGGCAGCTTGCACGGCGCCAGGCCCAAGAGCGTCCGTCTCCGGCCTCGGGTCGCTACTGACGCTGTCGCTGCCAATGTCGCCGGAGAATCCCGGCCCATGTATCCTCAACATGGCGCCGGATATACGGTCGCTGGAGATGTCGTCCGAGGAGGAGGGGGAGATGGAGAACGCTGAGGAGGTTGAAAATAAAGACACCGAGGAAGAGAGGGCCATCACAGAGGGGATGTTCTATCTTCTGTCGTCGCCACCACCGGCGAAACGGCGCAGGCTCTGAAGAAAACACGGAGACATAGGTGCATGAAGCCAAGCCTCCATGAAGCGTCTGTCCTTCAGAGGACCATATGGAACCCACACATATCCGTATGTGGTGTGTCCAGTTATTTTCTGAGATTCGTTTATCATGCGTCAAAGAAGCGTTGTTTTTCATTTTTGAACTGAGAGAAGCAAGTGTGGACTAAGTTTTGTTTTCTTTTTCTAGGATGAATGCTGGATTAAAGTTCAAACGAGATTTTGCAATTAGTAAATTATTATTATTAATATTCATTTGTTCACCAGAGAGTGAATGTGCCATCTGAAATGAAACAAAACATAGCATCTGATCTGGGTAAGATTGGTTCTCATCTGTGTTCGTCGAGACTCCTCGTCGAACCTAGATTTACCAGCCAAGCAGCCCGCTACGTTTCACTCTCTTCGGCGTCAAGACAAAGCCGTTCTGAGGCAACCGTTGGATCATCTACCGCGAGAACGTACCGCATGTGTATCAGGCCATCTCGATCAAAGAATTCATGATGCAGTATACACTCTCATGGGTCGGGCTGGCAGCCAGGGCAGGCGTCCTCTTTTGCGACCAGAGAAACAGATCCTCGGCGTGTGACCAGATTTCTTATCGCATTTCTCTACCAGATTTATGGTATTGGCATTATGAGAAAGAAGGGTAGGGTTTTCATTCGATCTGCATACAGGATGTTAGTGGATACACACAAAAGAGGGGGTCTTGGCTGAATCGGCCATCCAGTGGTCCAAACATAGAAGCTGAATCTAAATGCTGGACAAAGATGTTCATTCCAGTTTCAATCGAACTGCAGGTTTCCCAAAAAATATTTACATAGTGCTAAACGCTAGCTCACGAGGCGGCATGAGTTAGCCAAAAAAAAAGGAGCCATATACAAGCACAATATGATATAGCAATTTTTCAGGAATGGTCTGTATGAGTAATTGAGTATGGTTATGTGTTCTGGCCAAACACGTTTGAGAGCAGAAAGCTACACTGAAAACTCATTTTTTTTTCCGATCAAAGAGCACAGCCTCAGCCTCTGCATCCAAAGGGATGCACACAACTTTCTTCTTTATTAAATTATTCGGAATTTCTTATAAGGGGAATACAAAGATCAACCCCGAAGCCTCCTTCGTAGCGACAACTCGCTATACCTACGATGAAGGGCGGACCATGAACAATGCCATACTCCCTGACGGTACACCAACACACATCATCCAAAAAGCAAAAATCTGAGGGTGTGCCATTGCACATGTCGCAGAGTTCGCAACCGCGCGCCATCTATCTCGAACCTATCTCCAAGCGAAATCAACGTATTAACCATGCCAGGCCTGCCGTCGATGTCATCATAACACCAAACAGCTCAACATGCTGCCTGCATCCAGCAATCCTCGCCCATCTTCGATACCCCGCAGCTCCACGCCGCTGCGAATCATCGACGCAACGTGGTAGATGAACACCACTCCACCAAAAACCACCTCCATCCAGCCGCTGCTCCAAAAACGATGCCCCAAGAGGTAACACGACGCGGGAAGCGCCGTCATCGTCTGATCCTGGTTGGATCTAAGGTTTCCCCGGAGAAGCACGAGTGCGTTCCCGCGGACTGCGACGACGATGCCTCCAAGAAGGAAGCGACGCTTAACGCCGCCATCGCCCGCCAATCTTGACACGGTTTTCACCGACAGCCGCGAGTTCCCAACTCGGCGAGAGCAAACGGAGAGGCTAGCAAAGATGATGCCGTCACAGGGGAACGACGCCAAAAGCCGCCGCCATCATCCGCCAAGAACGAAGTCAAGGCTCGGTGTTCACCGGTGGCCCCTTCGTCGCTCGCTCGTCGTCCGTATTGTGTTGTACCTTATTTTTGTACGTATCTACGGTTTGTGCAAAACAAGGCATGCACGACGTGGAGCGGTATTTAGGCGGATGAGATCATTAACTTGTCATGTGATTTCTTTCTTTTCTTACATGACGTACACATGCCGTACCAATACAAATTGGTATATATGTGGTGGATATAGGTTTTGGTGGACCCAACACACAGGAAAAAAAACCAACTATGACCCTTCAACTTTGTTTAGGGGGGAGCACCGGAGCAGGCCTCCTCCAACCTTAGTCTACTCGACTCGGTCCTTATTTTACATCATTAGCTTGAAACCAAAAATAGCCGTTCTTCCAAAACAGAGTCAAAGCTAGCAATGAGCAAACTATTATAGAAAGAAAAACAAAACAAAAACATCTACGAAATCAAAAAACATCCATTAAAATTTGCCTCTTTCGCCCTAACAGCTAAGCGGGACATAATTCTCTTATCCCGCCGGCGTTTCTTTCCTTCCTAGTTGCACTCCTCATGTACAAATTCCACCAGAGGAGAGGAGGCTGTGTGTTTGAGCAAAGTCTGGACAACCCGCTCTCTATCTCTCCCTGCCTCCAATCCTCCATTGCCAAGGTCAGTTAGTTTCTGCTCTCTGCGTATACGTCTACCTGTTGTTCCTTTCTTTGCTTACAGAGAAATGTTCTTGCTTGTTTACATGATTAGCTAGGTTTTATTTTTCATGTTTTCTCTACCTGTCCGTGTGATTTTCTCGTTTAGCGATATGCTCGAGATAATGAGATCCAGTCTAGTCCGAATGGCCGACACATTTCTGTAGATCTCACAGGTCGTCCTATGCACTTGGTATAAGTACACACCATGTAGGCACACACGATTCGATTGGTGTAGTTTTGATCTCAGGTGCTCTGATCGAGTTCCTTTTGTTGTGTTTCCTTCCAACCTCCACAAATCTGGTCTGATGTCCGATTTTTACTATGTTGGTTTTGTGTATTATAAGGCCAAGTTTCAGAACTAGATCGAACATGGGGCGATAGAGACACCTGTAGGTTTTTAAACCTTTGCATGCCAAAAACATGTACACGTTTTAAGACAGAAGTATCAATAGATCTTAAGTCTATCGTTTAGTTAAAGCTACAGATCAATGGCATTAGCTTAAGTGTAGATCTTTCCCTTTTGCATCAAGTTCAAGTGTAGATCTAACTCACATAGCCAATCGATGTGTTAGCACAAATACAATTTAAACCTATCTAAAAAAAGCAATTTTAACCGTGGAAAAATTTGACCAGTCAATCTGATTTCACTAAAGTCACTTAACGAACAAAAGGTCAAGATATATGAAAGCAGTAGCTTATACATACTTTCACTACGTGATGTGAAATGGTTGACCAGATTTACATATATATGTCCGTATGTGTGTTACTTAGTAATCGAACCAATGCATTTTTTTGCATCCAAATGGAAGGGATTGCATCTCAATTAAATCCTAACAGTGTGTTTTATTGCAAAAATCCGCATGAGAATCCCAGTGTTCGAGTGAAACTGTTGAAAGTGTTGCGTCCATTTCAGTTTGTTGGCTGGTGTACAATACATTAGTAGTGTAGCACATGCTCGAAAAAAATCTTTAGGGTTTGCCTAGCAAGAAACAATTAACATGTACCTTCTCCACTGATGCTTAAGAGTTTAAGCTAGTCATTATCATGGATTATCTACAATTGCATTTAGTTCTCACGTCGGATTACATATGCATCACAGATCAGTGATCACTTGCGCCGCCTCACACTAAAACTTTCATATGCATCGCTTGCAGGTGGTTCGTACGTCCCCATCATGGACCGCACCCCCTCGCCGCCACCGGCTCCCAGGGTGTCCATGGCATACGTGTACGAAAACCCAGAGTGGTTCATGGAGATGATACGCGGTTTCACGGGCCAGACAGCGCCCACTAACGCTACTGCTGCGGCTGACCGTAGTGCCATCGTGCCCACGTTGGCGGTGGAGCCGGTGCAGCACCAGCCAATGGTGGCAACTGCCACGGTGCCAGGCCCAAGAGCGTCCGGCTCTGGTTCCGGCCTCGGGTCGCTACTAACGCTGTCGCTGCCAATGTCGCCGGAGAATCCCGGCCCATGTATCCTCAACATGGCGCCGGATATACGGTCGCTGGAGACGTCCTCTGAGGAGGAGGGGGAGATGCAGAACACTGAGGAGGTTCAAGCTGAGGAGGTCGAAGCTGAGGAGGTGGAGAATGAAGACACTGAGGAGGAGACGGCCATCCAAGAGGGGAGGTTCTACCTGTTGCCGTCAGCGCCACCGGCGAAACGACGCCGGCTTTGAAGGAAATGGGGTCATAGATGCATGAAGCCAAAGCCTCCATGACCGCCTGTGCGTTAGGAGGACTATATGGAACACACATATGTCGTATGTCGTGCGTCCAGTTATCTCCTCAGATTCGTTTGTCATCCGTCAGAGAAGCGTTTTTTTTCATTTATGAACTGAGAGAAGCAAGTGTTGGACTAAGTTTTGTTTTATTTTTCTAGAATGAATGCTGGATTTAAGTTCAAACGATATGTTGTGATTAGGAAATTATAATTATGATTATTATTTATATATTCACCAGAGAGTGTGAATGTGCCAGCTAAAATGAAACAAAACATAGCATCTGATCTGGGTTAGATTGGTTGTCATCTCTTTCACAAAAAAAAAAGATTGGTTGTCATCTGTGTTCGTTGAGACTCCTCGTCGGACTTAGATTTACCAGCCAAGCAGCCCGCTACATTTAACTCTCTTCGACGTCAAGACAAAACCGTTCTGAGGCAACCACTGGATCAGCTACCGCGAGAACCGCATGGGTATCAGGCCATTTTGATCAAAGAATTCATGATGTTTCCAAATTAATGCTGGATAAAAAGGATTTTGGGTATAGTTTTCCTTGTGATGGCCCAGGGCGCGGTATACACTCTCATGGGTGGGGCTGGCAGCCAGAGGCAGGCACCCTCTTTCGCGACCGGAGAAGCTGATCTTCGACGTGTGACCGGATTACTTATCACACTCGTTCTCTACCAGATTTCTTGTTTTGGCATTATGAGAAAAGGGGAGGGTTCCATTCGATCTCATATAGGATGTTAGTGGATACAAAAACAAAGGATGGAGGCTTGGCTGAATTGGTCATCCACTGGTCCAAACTCAGAAGCTGAATCTAAAGGCTGGACAAATATGTTCATTCCAATTTCAATCGAAGTGCAGCTTTCAGAAAGAAAATATTTACTGAGTGCTAAACGCTAGATCACGATGGGGTATGAGTTAGCCAAAAAAAAGGGAGCCATATACAAGCACAATATGACATAGCAATTTTTCTGGAATGGTCTGTATGAGTAATTGAGTATGGTTATTTGTTCTGGCCATACACGTTGGAGAGCAAATAGCTACACTGAAAACTCATGAAGTTCAGGCAATTCCAGTCCTGAATCCTGATGTCCTGATGGTAAAGTATTACCTGTTGTTTCTGTCTGCAAATCACACTAATTGTAACTTTGTTCCAGTTTTGCTATTGTGTAGCTGAATACCATCTACTTGCTAGAATTCGTCAATATTGTAAGAGTGAAGTGATGGCATTGCCGTTTATATATTACCGGAAGTACAATAAAAGATTTTTGTCTTATTTTGAGGGATCTCTGATTTTTTTCTTTGTGGGAGGTCCTGAGGGGTGACCCTTTATTGATCTTAGTAGTAAAACAAGATATATGATGCTTGCAGGTCGTTGTAATCATCCATTAGCCTTTTTGTGTTTAGAATTGTGAGAATGGACTTGGAAAAACATTGTTATATACTTTTAATTTTCATATGCTGCCAAATACTTGGACAAATGTATGCCTGAAAAGTATCACATCTTAGTTACATTCTCTCTTTCATGGGCTTCTCTAATAATCTGAGAAGTATATTTACCAAGTAAGAACTTATGAGTGCAAATATTTTTCTCATTCAATTCATGTAACAAGTTACACACATTGATATTTTATTTATAATAAATTCACCAGTTCAGTAACATAATCTGATGTAGTACAATGAATTTGGGAAAGACGTTTGGACGTAGTGGAAACGCCGGAGGTTCGGGCTCGAAGAAGGTGAACAAGTGCTTTCGTGTTGTGGGGAATACTTTGAAGGGTGCCCTCGACAAGCACTACAAGAGGTCCAGTTCTCGCACCGTGCTGCCCACGAAGTGGGTATGTGGATAATGCCTCTCGTGCAATAGGCTGCAAGAGGACTTCGTCACCATGGTACACTAGTTGGAAAAGTCTTATAGGTGGGATTCTATTTCTGTGGCGCACCAGCTTTCCATGCGTCACAGAAATAATTTCTGTGACGCATCAGACTAGGTGTGCCACAAAAATTGGCGCAGCGCAATTTCATGCGCCACAGAAATAGTGTGGGGCCCACACCCTGACAGCCGCTAGTGGAGAAGAGGCCTTTCGTCCCAAGACTCTGGGAGCAAATGTCCCTGTTTTGAACCAAACCGGGTCCAATGGGGGGCACTGGTCCCGGTTTGAGATACAAACCGGGTCTAAAGGCCATCGGCAGGGCATGACAGGATGTGTCAGGGCTCGGATGCCTTTAGTCCCGGTTTGTATCTCAAACCGGGACCAAAGGCCCACCCTTTGGACCCGGTTTGGATTACCAACCGGGACAAAATCCCCATCTGCCTATATAACCTTGCCCCTCCCCAAGTGTGAACCACACTTAGCAATTTTTTCACTTCTTATCACAAGAGGGGTGTATTGCTTTGCTCTCTTCACATGCACAAGAGGTGTTCGATGAAATGCTTAAGAGGTTTTGCCACTTGAGTTCACACAAATCAAGCCACACTTAACTTGCTTTTTTCTTCTCCATCGAGGTTAACAACTTTATCCTTTCATTTGTAATTGATAAAATGCATGTGTATATATGTATACATTGTTTCACTAATCGTGATCTTCTGTAATGGTTTTTTATAAGCTTAATTATATCATGCAGATGAATCGGCAATGGATGTACATTGACCGACGCTTTGGCGAGTTCACTTCGGGCCTGAGTAATTTTATGGACGTGGCTGAGGCAAACAAACATGGTGGTTTCATGTATTTTCCATGTGTTAACTGTAAGAATATCGTAAATTACGCTCACTCAAGTACCATTCACGGCCACCTTCTGCGGGATAGTTTCATGCCCAACTACTATTGTTGGACCAAGCACGGAGAAAGAAGGGTTATGATGAAAAACAATGAAGAAGAGGAAGAGGATGATGACATCTATCCCATGTTCCCTGAATACGGTGATACTGCAGAAGGCAATGAAGACAATGAAGCAGAAGATCAAGAGGCACCAGATGAGCCTGTTGATGATGATCTTGGCCATGCCATTACTGATGCAAGGAGAGAATGTGAAACTGAAAAGGAAAGATTGGCCTTCGACCAGATGATACAAGATCACAACAAATTGTTATACCCAACTTACGAAGATGGCCATAAAAAGCTAGGCAGCACACTGGAATTGTTGCAATGGAAGGCAGAGAACGGTGTCACTGACTCATGATTTGGAAAGTTGCTGACAATAATTAAGAGGAAGCTTCCAAGGGGTAACGAATTGCCCGCTAGTACGTATGAAGAGAAGAAGGTTGTCTGCCCTCTAGGATTAGATGTGCAAAAGATACATGCATGCATTAATGACTGCATCCTCTACCGCGATGAGTACGAGAATTTGGATGCATGCCCGGTGTGCACTGCATATTGCGGTATAAGATCAGACGAGATGACCCGGGTAATGTTGAGGGCGAGCGCCCCAGGAAGAGGGTTCCTGCCAAGGTTATGTGGTATGCTCCTATAATACCACGGCTGAAATGCTTGTTCAGAAATAAATAGCATGCTAGATTGTTGCGATGGCACAAAGAAGGCCGTAAGAAAGACGAGATGTTGAGATACCCTGATGATGGGTCTCAATGGAGAAAAATCGATAGAGAGTTCCCGTACTTTGCAGAGGATGCAAGGAACTTAAGGTTTGGTCTAAGTACAGATGGCATGAATCCTTTTGGAGAGCAGAGCTGCAGCCATAGCACCTGGCATGTGACTCTTTGTATATATAACCTCCCTTCTTGGTTGTGCATGAAGCGGCAGTTCATTATGATGCCAGTGCTCATACAAGGACCGAAGCAACCCGGCAACGACATTGATGTGTACCTGAAGCCATTAGTCCAAGAACTTCTACAGCTGTGGTCCATAGCAGGTGTACCTGTGTGGGACGAGCACAAGCAAGAGAAATTTGACCTACGAGCGCTACTTTTCGTAACCATCAATAATTGGCCTGCTCTTGGTAACATTTCAGGACAGTCAAACAAGGGATACAATGCATGCACGCACTGTTTAGATGAGCTCGAAGGTGATTATTTGGATAAATGTAAGAAGGTCGTGTACCTGGGGCATCGTCGATTTCTTAGGCATACCCATCAAGAAAGGCAAGCATTACAACGGTGAGACCGATCACCGGAAGAAGCCTCCTCATCGTGATGGTGTTGCTATATTTGGTATGGTCAAGGATCTAGAAGTAATATTTGGAAAGGGTCCTGGCGGATGGTCTGTTCCGAATGACGCAGCCGGACACGCGGCCATGTGGAAGAAGAAATCTATATTTTTGGATCTACCCTATTGGAAAGTCTTAGAGGTCTGCTCTTCAATCGATGTGATGCACGTGACGAAGAATCTTTGCGTGAACATGCTAGGCTTCCTGGGCGTGTACGGGAAGACAAAAGATACACCAGAAGCATGGGAGGACCAGCAATGTATGAAAGACCCCAAAAAACTGCATGATACAGATAAAGGACGTCATTACTCCAGCTACGTTCTTACAAAAGCAGAGAAGGAAATATTTTTTGAATGTCTTAGCAGTATCAAGGTCCCGTCTGGCTTCTCCTCCAATATAAAGGGAATAATAAATATGGAGAAGAAAACGTTCCAGAACCTGAAGTCTCATGACTGCCATGTGATAATGACGCAGTTGCTTCCGATTGCATTGAGGGGGCTTTTAGCAGAAAATGTTCGACTGCCCATTGTGAAGCTATGTGCATTCGCCAATGCAATTTCTCAGAAGGTAATAAATCCAGAAATTCTATCGAGGTTGCAGAATGATGTGGTCCAATGTCTTGTTAGTTTCGAGCTGGTGTTCCCACCATCCTTCTTCAATATTATGACGCATCTCCTCGTTCACCTGGTGGAGGAGATTTCCATTCTCGGTCCTGTGTTTCTACACAATATGTTCCCCTTCGAGAGGTTCATGAGAGTCTTAAAGAAATATGTTCATAACCGTGCTAGGCTAGAAGGAAGCATCTCCAAGGGCTATGGAACAGAGGATGTCATTGAGTTCTGTGTTGACTTTATTCCTGGCCTTAAGCCGATTGGTGTTCCTGAATCACGGCATGAGAGGAGACTAAGTGGAAAAGGCACGCTAGGAAGGAAATCAATGATATGTAGGGACAGGATTTCTTTCACCACCTTGGTGGCTCCGTATATCAGTGTACACAAGAATTTTGTACGCTCCCAGAACCAGGGGCAGTCGAACGATTGGATTAGACGTGAACACATGTCGACCTTCGGCGGTTGGTTGCAAAAACATCTCCTGAATAACAACACTATTGAAGATCAGCTGTACTTGTTGGCCCAGACACCATCTTCGACTGTATTGACTTTCCAAGAATACGAGATAAATGGGAATACATTTTATACGATCGCCCAAGATTAAAAGAGCACCAACCAAAACAGTGGTGTCCGCTTTGATGCAATTAACAACGAAGGCCCAAATGACACATATTATGGTTACACAGAGGAGATATGGGAACTTGGCTATGGACCTTCTTTTAAGGTCCCTTTGTTTAGGTGCAAATGGGTCAAGAAAACAGGAGGCGGGGTTCAGATAGACAAGTTGTATGGAATGACAACAGTGGATCTCAACAATCTTGGGTATAGAGACGAACCATTCGTCCTAGCCAAGGATGTGGCCCAGGTTTTCTATGTGAAGGATATGTCTAGCAAACCAAGAAAGAGGAAACATAAGGAAACAAATACATCAAACGATGAGCCAAAGCGCCACATAGTTCTTTCTGGAAAAAGAAACATCGTGGGAGTGGAGGACAAGACAGGCATGTCAGAAGATTATAATAAGTTTGTTGAAATTCCACCCTTCACAGTGAACATTGACCCAAGCATCAAGTTAAATGATGAAGATGCTCCATGGTTACGGCCGAAGAAGGTTAAATGATGAAGATGCTCCATCATCAAGTTAATTGAAGAATGTTCATGGCACAAATGAGTATCTCAACATGGCAATCAATTTCCCATTTATTTTTGTGTAATAATGTAACTCTATGCATGTAAGATATTAAAAGTGGAGATGGTTGGTTTTTTGTACCATATTTATAGAGGAGATGTAGTCGTTCACGGGCTTGCAGGAAAAAAATTCAGAGGCGCAACTTCCGAAGATGCCGTAGGGCGTGTGCACCAACGATATCTTCGAGAAGCTGTGCCACAGGAAATTTCCCAACCCTTTTCCCAACACTGTTAGAGGAGATGTAGTCGTTCACGGGCTTGCAGGAAATTTTTTCCGAGGCGCAGTTTCCGAAGATGCCGTAGGGCGTGTGCACCAACGACATCTTCGAGAAACTGCGCCACGGGAGATTTTCCAACCCTTTCCCCAACACTGTTAGAGGAGATGTAGTAGTTCACGGGCTTGCAGGAAAAAAATTCCGAGACGTAGTTTCCGAAGATGCCGTAGGGCGTGTGCACCAACGACATCTTCGAGAAACTGCGCCACGGGAGATTTTCCAACCCTTTCCTTCATCCATGGGAATGAAAATCTGCTTCGCTTGTTGATCTGCTTGGCAAGACGTATCGATGCTCCTTTTATAGGCACATCACCACTTCACCACTTACCCTAGTTCTGTGGCGCACCATTTTGAATGCGCCACAGAAACTTATTTTGTGGCGCACCAGGAAGTGTGCGCCACAAAAATAGCTTATTTTTGTGGCGCATGGCTGAACCGTGCGCCACAGAAATATGTGGGGCCCACATTCTGCCACCACGAATTATTAGGGTAGGTATTTCGTGGCGCACAATGCTTTCTGCGCCACAGAAATAACTATTTCTGTGGCGCACTGGCTCTGGTGCGCCACAGAAGTAGTTATTTCTGTGGCGCACTGGCTCTGGTGCGCCACAGAAGTAGTTATTTCTGTGGCGCACTTGTGCTGGTGCGCCACAGAATTAGGGTAAGTTATATCATCCCCGTACCCATCCCCTCCCCTCCCCTCCCCACGCCCGTACGTTCACCTCCCCTCCCTCTCCCCGCCGCCGCCGCCATGGTCGTCGCACTGGCCGTCGCCGCCGCCGCCTCCTTCCTCCGCGAGGGCCGCATGCCGCCACGCTCCACCCATCCCCGCCACCTGCAGCACAAGCCGCTGCGGCGTGGAGGAGGAGGGGCCGCCGCATGGAGGAGGAGGGGCCGCCGCGTCAAGGAGGAGGAGCCGCCGCGTCTTCCTCCTCCTCCACCCATGCCGTCGTCGTCAACCTCCTCCTCCACCCCTATCGTCGGTGAGCTCCACCTCTCCCCTCCCCTCCCTCCTCCTCCACCCCGCCGTCGTCGTCAACCTCCTCCTCGATCCACCCCTAGCGTCGGTGAGCTCCACCTCTCCCCTCCCTCCCTCTTCCTCTACCCCCGCTCCGGATGTGTTGATGTTGTGCTCGATCTGGATGCTCTTGTGCTGTTGTTGTTCTCTGGATGTTGATGCTGCTCTGGACAAAATTACGAGAGAGGATGATGTTGTGCTCGATCTGGATGTCTGTTGTCTGCTCGTTGTGGTCATCATGAATAAAAACAGATCAAACATTCTTTTTGTTTTACTGTGTCCGTTAGCTATATATTTTTTCTATGCTCTGCTTCGTGATGCTTGTGTTTTGGAGCAAGCAGTGGCATGGCATGTGAGAGAGAGCATGAGAGAGTTCTTGGGGGTAGAGATGATGGCAACATCAAGACCGGTCCTGCATTGGTCCTCGCTTTGAATTAGTAAGATCAAGTAGTGGCTTGAGTTCCTGTTGGTAACCAATACCAACGAGAGAGCTACTTCATTTTAAGTAGAATTTCTTTTAAGGACTCTAGCTAGATTAGAGGGGAAAAAGATTGCTGATTTGTTGCCTATGATAATGGATCATCAAATGTTTCCCTTTGTCCCCGGTTGCCTCCTTAATTGATGCCTTATGATCCAAATGATCCAAGTCCCTTGCATGATCCCATTTGTCCCTAATGTTGCTTAATTAAGATGAATAAATTCCCTCTAATCACCATTTGGAGATCAAGACTAGTTCTTGATATCCATTAGCTAGACTCCAATATTAAAAATGTCTCCCAAAT
This sequence comes from Lolium rigidum, assembly GCF_022539505.1. Lineage (NCBI taxonomy): Eukaryota > Viridiplantae > Streptophyta > Magnoliopsida > Poales > Poaceae > Lolium > Lolium rigidum. The sequence continues at coordinate 300,756,759 of NC_061510.1, read as the reverse complement.
ATGGAGACAAACATTTTAACATTACCCCAATGTTATTTCTCTCAAATTGACGAGTTTCGATGGTATGCTTGCTCCTCACTGTACTTTATCAATTCCCTACCGATCCTAAGTACCCATGAATATCCGGTGGTGTTCTTCTGCTGTTTAGTTACTCGTCAACACATGTGTTTGCATGTGTGTGTGAGCTGCTTGTAGTGTCACTTGACTATTCAAGTTTCAATGTTGGTTACTTTTCCTCTAGTGCAAGAAATGGTTGAGCGAGATGTTTATCCACTCGTTGGCCTTTATTCTTGGGTAGCTCAAAGTGTCATGCACTTACTTGGATCATCAAATGTTTCCCTTAATTTGTCCCTGGTTGCCTCCTTAATTGATGCCTTATGATCCAAATTACTATATTATTGGATTGAGTGATATGGCTACTGCTTGTTTGCTCTCCAAATGCTATATATGTGTATTTGACCATGCTTATGATGGATTTCTTTTAAGGACTCTAGCTAGATTAGAGGGGAAAAAGATGCTTGCTTTGTTGCCTATGATAATGGATCATCAAATGTTTCCCTTTGTCCCCGGTTGCCTCCTTAATTGATGCCTTATGATCCAAATGACCCAAGTCCCTTGCATGATCCCATTTGTCCCTAATGTTGCTTAAGATGAATAAATTCCCTCTAATCACCATTTGGAGATCAAGACTAGTTCTTGATTTCCATTAGCTAGACTCCAATATTAAAAATGTCTCCCAAATATGGAGACAAACATTTTAACATTACCCCAAGTGATTTACTTGTCGATGATTAGATGGTTGGTCGATCACTCGTACACTCGGGGTGGAGCAAGTGAGGCTTGGTGTGATGGCACAAATATCAATATCTTGTGCATCCTACCCGGCCTCACTTACTCCATCTCTGGATGTTAATATTTGTTTCGACCAACAAAGTATGAGGCATTCCATTTAGTTGATACCACTTGGCTCTTTCTTCTATTTTAGTGCCGATGATTAGAATGTTCGGTCAATCGTACACTCCGGGGTGTCGCTAGTGAGCCTGGTGTGATGGCACAAATATCAATCTCTTGTGCATCCTACCTGGCCTCACTAACGCCATCCCGGGATGTTCATATTTGTTTCGACCAACAAAGTATGAGGCATTCCATTTAGTTCATACTAGCTACTTCTTAATTGCATTGGCCTTTCTTCCATTTTAGTGCCGATGATTAGAATGTTTGGTCACCTATACGCCGCAATATACTTTGTAGACGAGCCCCCTTTCCTCGGCCGCCGTTCCGTGAACGAGTCCTTGATGAGACAACAACGCCGACATGCCTCTCCGGCGCAGCACCACTTTTCTTCTCTCGCCGTCCGATACGTGAACGAGTCCTTAATGCCAAGACGGTGCCAGCCTCCCTAGCATCATGCCGACCCCTGTTGTCGCGCTTCGGGCCGTGTCGATCATGCGCCTGCACTCTTCGCCTTCTTGCCCGGTGAACTAATAGACTAATCGTTGGAATAAGGAAGCCGATGACGGCCGATCGCAATTTAATCTTGCGACCGGCCGTCATCGGTTTCCTTATTCCAACGATCAGCCTATTGGTTCACCGGGCAAGAAGGCGAACAGATGCGAGGCGCGGGACACACGGCTTGAAGCGCGGCAACACGGCCCGGCATAATGCTCGGGCAGGCCGGCACGGTCTTTGCATCAAGGACTCGTTCACCTGGACAGCGAGGGACCGGCGTGGTTCTGCGCCGGAGATGCAGATCGGCGTTGTTGTGTCGTCAAGCACCCGTTGACGGAACGCCGACCGGGGAAAGGGGCCCTTCGCAAAGTATTTGTGTTGACCAACAATGTATGAGGCACATATTCTATTTTGTCATTCCATTTGCTTTGAGATTTTCAAAATGCCGATGATTAAAATGTTTGGTCACCGTACACTTGGGGGTGGCGTAAGTGAGCTCTGGTAAGATAGCACAAATATCAATCTCTTGTGCATCCTACCTGGCCTCGCTTACCCCATCCCTAAATGTTAATATTTGTGTTGACCAACAATGTATGAGGCACTTATTCCATTTTGTCATTCCATTTGCTTTGAGATTTTCAAAATGCCGATGATTAAAATGTTTGGTCACCGTACACTTGGGGGTGGCGTAAGTGAGCCTGGTAAGATAGCACAAATATCAATCTCTTGTGCATCGGACTTGGTCTCACCGACGCCATCTCTAAATGTTAATATTTGTGTTGACCAACAATGTATGAGGCACTTATTCCATTTTGTCATTCCATTTGCTTTGACATTTTCAAAATGCCGATGATTAAAATGTTTGGTCACCGTACACTCGGGGCGGCGTAAGTGAGCTCGGTAAGATAGCACAAATATCAATCTCTTGTGCATCGGACTTGGTCTCACTTACACCGTCCCTGAATGTTAATATTTGTGTTGACCAACAATGTATGAGGCATTTATTCCATTTCTCTTGTGCATCGGATACTTGTTGGTCTCACTTTCTTCCATTTTCATCATAGTAGGAACTCGGATGGAAGGACCCCGATGCAAGCGAGCACTGGTGGGTAGAGATGACGGAGCAAAGGAGGAACAGGATGAAGACTACTTTGTATCTCGAAATTGTGAATTTTGTATGAATTAAGAGTTGTATGCAAAACATTTGACACTTGCCACTATATATGTATCTCGATCGGGCTCTAAGTAATGTGATGATGATGTCTATGTTATATCTGTGCAATGTACATGATATTTATATTATATCTGAATGTTGCTGTATATAACTTGTGTATCTGTATTGTGTATCTGTATTGCTGTGTATAAACTGTATATGTATACCAGGCAGCACAAAATCGTGTATAATACAAGCAAATTCTGTGGCGCACTAAGAAGCAATTCTGTGGCGCACCCTTTTACGTGGCGCACCTAAGAACAAGTGCGCCACGAAACCTTATTTTTGTGGCGCACAATCAGGTGCGCCACAGAAAGCTTATTTTTGTGGCGACGTTTCTGTGGCGCACCACCCGTGCGCCACAGAATCAAATTTTCGTGCGCCACTGATGAGGCTTTTCCTACTAGTGTGCGCTACATGCTTTATCTCATCGAGCAGTGCGTCCACCCATGCATTCTTATCCTGCCGACATCTTTAGTCCCGGTTGCACCAACCAGCCGGGACAAAAGGTTACACACACGTCCTTATCCCACCGATAGTTTTGTTAGATGACAAAAAAACCATCTTTATTCCCGGTTGTACCCACCAGCCGGGACTAATGTTTGCCTGACTAATCCTCCCTCCCCAGATAATGCAAAAACCAGATAAGCCTGCCCCAGATTAAGCCTCCCATCTATTGTCCCGGTTTGAGTCCCCACCCGGGATGAAAGTTTCCGGCGTCACTGCGTTCCCGCCTATTTTTCTTCCCGCGCTTTCCACCGCTTCCCGCCTGTTTTTCTTCCGCGCTTCCCACCGCTTCCCGCCTTCGTCTTCCCGCCATTTTTTCACTATATATATGTAGGCTTGGCCTCCATTTACACATATATCACATCTAGACTCATATATGCAAACCTCTTATCACTCTGTCCCATGGCTTCCATCGTATCTCTGAGCGTCGGAGGCGTACCGGTCCCTCCTGTCCCTCTAGGTGTGGCGCGCGAGATGGTCATCACGAACCACTACTACTTCGAGCTCACGCCAGAGCAGCGGAGGAATCCCCAGTGGCATACCGACTACAGCCCGACTTGGGAAAGCTTCTTCATCAATCAGCGTGAGAGTGCGCTTGCTAGGCACGAGGAGGACGGCCCGCCTCGTTCGAACTTCAACGAGGCCGGCCGTCGGCTGTGGTGGCGCGGCCGGATTCTCTAGAGCGTCATGGCCTACCGTGGCCCCCGCCTGCGCTACCCGCACTCCCAGCCCACGCGTGGTCGCCCGCCAAGGTTCGACTACCGCGACCCCGATGCCAACAACGACGATGTCGGCGACTACGACGACTACAGTGGCGACTACTATAGGGCTAGGCACGAGTATGACTGAATGACTCCAACAGTCGAATCTGGCCATGTATCTTAATTTTCAGTTTAGCTCTGTAATTTTTTATTCCCGCCCTTTTCCTCCCGTGCGCCGTGGTGGCGGGAAACTTTCTCATCATCATCGTCAACCACGATGAAGCCACCAGCTCTGGGATAAAAGGGGTATATAAACTAAACTTAAACTAAAACAATCGACAACGACTTTATTGAAAATACAATTAAAATAGATAAACAACTAGTCTAGTCGATCTACTCGTCGTCGGAGGTTGTCTCGGTTCAAATGTCGTCCCACTGAGGGTCGTTCTCGGCCCAAGTTGTATTCGGGTTGTCGAGCTCGAACTCGGCGACGGCCCGCCGATGGCGCCTGTCGGACCTGCGCTGTGCCCTGAGGTCAGCGAAGAACGCGTCGGTGTTGTCGGCGTCGTTGGGGAACTGCGCCCTCCACTGGCGCATCAACTCCTCGTCGTGCTCGGCGATGGCGATCCGGCGCTGCACTTGGTGGTGGCGGCGATGGTCCTCGTCGTCGACGAGGCACGGCGTTGGCGCGAGGAACTCCGCCTCCTCTAGCGATTCGACGTCTGGGAAGTTCATGTCGCGTCGTGGCCGCCGAAATCGCCACGAGGCCGCGTCGTAAGCACGCGCCGCCAGCTCCGGCATGTTGTACGTGCCGAGGGTGAGGCGGAAGCCACCGGCGCGCATCTCGGCGTAGAACCTACCGTTTGGATGCGCTCGGACGCCACGGAAACCGGACGAGCCGTGACGGCGCGACGTCATCCCGAAGACGAATGAGCGGAGGCGACGACGATGTGTGGTTGCGCGCACATGCGGTGCTTTATAGCACGCGAAGCGACGCGGCAAGTTTGGCGACGGGTGGCGCGGGGAAGCGGTGGGGCATGGCACGTGGAAGCGGCGTCTACACATTGCACGCCGGCGGCGGCGGGGCGAGGCACGTGGAAGCGGCGGCGACACGTGGCACGGGGAAGAGACACGTGTGGCACGGCGGCAGCGGTGGCACGTGGAAGCAGCGTTGACACGTGGCACGTGGAAGCGACGTTGACACGTGGCGCGCGGAAGCGGCGGGGCATGGCACGTGGCAGCGGCGTCTACACGTCGCACGGCGGCGGCGGGGCGCGACACGTGGAAGCGACTGCAACACGTGGCTCGGGGAAGGGACACGTGTGGCACGGCGGCGGCCAGTACATGGCGGTGGCGGTGGTGGCGGCGGTGGACACGTGTGGCACGGCAGTGGCGATGGCCGGTACATGGCGGTGGCACGGCGGCGGCGGTGGTGGTGGACCTGTGTGGCACGGCGGTGGCGGTGGCCAGTACATGGCGGTGGCGGTGGCACGGCGGCGGTGGCCAGTACATGGCCTTTTTTTGATTTGATATAAGGCGGGAACAAAAAAAGTTTAAAAAATTGGCCTTTGGTCCCGGTTTGTAATAAAAACCGGGACTAAAGGCCTATTTTGGCGCGCACCGAAAAACGTAGAAAAATAGGCCTTTAGTCCCGGTTTGTATTACAAACCGGGACCAAAGGGGGGGGGGCTATAACAGTTAACACTTCGTCTCCGCGGAGATCAATCCCGCGGAGACGAAGCGCACAACGCCGCCAGGCTGCCGCACTCGCGCCCGTGCCGTCGCCATCGCCACCGCCTCGCGCCACCATCTCCGCCGCCGCCTCTGCCGCCGCCCCTTCCTTCCGCCGCCCCCCTCCGTCCGCATCTCCCGCACGGCCGCGCACGCTCCTGCGCGTCCAGCCGCCGCCCGCCGCCGCGGACGTCGCCTCCGCCGCCGCGCTCGTCGCCTCCCGCTGCGCACGCCACCGCGCCTCCTCCGCAGGTATGGTGCGCGCCCCTCCCTCTCCCTCCTCCGGCCGGCCGACCGGCGGCCGACCAAGTTCATCTTTTTTTTGTTTATTTTTTATTTTTTTGTTAGATTAATTAGTTTAGTTAGAAAAGTAGTTACAAATATTTATATGTTAGCAATAGTTAGAAAAGTAGTTAGATTTAATTAGTGTAGTTAGAAAAAAGTTACAAAATAGTTAGATTAATTTGTGTCGACGCCGCCCTCCGCGCGCGCCGACGACCTAGACCGTGGCGGTGCCGAGTCCATGGCGGTGCCGAGTCCGTGGTGGTGCCGCCGCGACATAGAGTTAGGATCGAGAAATAGAGAGAAGAGCAAGAGGAGGAGCGCCGAGTCCGTGGTGGTGCCGGTAGTGCCGGCGCCCCTGCTGGCGCCCCCAAAATACGGTTGTTCAATTCCCGCTACCGCTCCCGCTGTCGTTCCCGACCCCCGATCCGGATCGATCGATCCGGGGTCGTGGAACGCAGCGTTGACCCCGAACCCCGAAAGCGGTCGTGAAATTATATGTTAGAAATAGTTGTTAGTACAAAAGTAGTGTAGTTATTTTATTTAGCACAATATTATGATTTTTTATTTATGTTAGTACATATATATATGATTTGGTTTCGTAGCTACGATGCCGCGACAGCCGCCGCGCCGTGGTGTGACTATTCTAGAGCAGATGCAGCAGATGAGGGAGGTCCGGGACTGGGCTCCGCCGGGGTGGCACTGGGAGGTCTTAGCTTCCGGGGTGCGCACCTTGGTGCAGAATCCGGGTCCCATCGTCGACTCGGATCTTCTCTGGTGGAGGTCGCATGGGCCACAGTCGTTTCAGAGGGAGCCGGCCCCGCAGGAGGTGGTAGCTCAGCGCATTACAGAGGAGGACGAGCACGTTCGCCGTTACATGTATGCGTTAGACACCATATCTAGGGGGGTGGTCAGTTATGAGGGGATCTCACATTAGCTATGATCCTGTTATTGTTCGGTGGCTTTGGGTGTTCAGTCGGCGCAGCTCAGCAGGTCAGCACCGTTGAGAGGTTCTAGTAGTGATGTATTAGCGTTAAATTATAAATGTGGACCCCAGCTATGTATGCATGTAACTGCACTATTTGCTTTCAGCACTACATTATCGATCCTTAATTAATAACTATATATGTAACTCCAATTTCTGATTTCTGCATTATTCTTAATTTGATCATATGATGGTTCCTATAACTTGCAAGTCGTTGTAGACAGAATGGACGGACGACACTACAGAGACAGACGAGGCCCAAGAAAATTTCATGGCTAACCTCATAGCCAATGGTACTCTGGATGATGGCTACGATGATATTCCGGATGATGGCGGTGACGACGATGTCAGTGCAACATTTTTGAATGACTCCGGTGAGGGAGCGGAGAATATTGACCGAAGAGAAGATGGCTCCGGTGAGGAAGAACATCATAATGTCTCCGGTGAGGAAGAAGATCATAATGGCTCCGGTGATGGAACCGTAGTTATCACCGAGGTATATAAATTAAGCAGCTGCTGACTAGATGCATTAACTAAATATATATATTGACGATGAATTATTTCTTTTTAGCCCTCCGGATCGAGCAATTCTTCTGTAAGGTCGAAGCGAGGCCCGGCCAAATCGTTGGCCGACGGTGTTAGGCACGACATCCTCGAAATCGATCGGAGTGGCCGACCGATTGCTCCTGAGAAGTCTGCAAAAAAAATTATACATCAATGCGGAGTGCTTGTTAGGGACTGCGTCCCGATCACCGTTCGATAATGGCACAAGCCGAAGGGACGAGAGTTGTCTGCAGAGGAAGCAGCTCAAGGTCATTACATCGATGATGTAGCCAAACGTAGCATTCTGAACAAGCTCATGTCATATTTAAACATAGTACCTCCAGAGGAGGATGCCAATGAAAAGGCAAAGATGGAGAAGGCAGTCCGTGACTTTGCTTTGAAGAAGAAGGCCGAACTATTCAAGAACCACAGGAAAAGATTGCGCGACCTTGTCGAGAAAAAGAAGACTCCGGACAATGAGAAGGTAAAATATCACTGGGGTGAATTCGTGAAGTACAACACGCAGTCAGAAGAATTTAAGAAAAGGTCCGCAACAAATAAGGCAAATGTTGCGTTGAAGAAATATCACCAAATTTTGGGTCCAGGTGGATACAGGGCTAACCGTCCTAAGTGGCAGGCAGCTGAGGCGGAACTGATCGGCAATGGGATCCGATTAGGGACACACGGTTGGACCGAATGATCGAAGGAGTGGTTCTATGGGATTGGGGGAAGGTTGCACCCAGAAACAGGGGAGTGTATCAATAAGAAAGCACATGTGAAGTACCCCATTGAAGCCCTTGAACAAGCACATAAGGACGTGGAGGAGGGGAGGTTCCAGCCCGAAAGAGAGAACGATGAGCTGACACGCGCCCTTGGAAACAAAGAACACAGCGGACGAACACGGGGCACAGAAGGTTCCGTTCCGTGGAAGTATGGCTTTCCTGCGGAAAGGAAGAGATTTCCTGATAGAAGCCATGAGAGGAGAAAGGCAAGGGAAACAGACCGCATAGCGTCCTTAGAGGAGTTTATGAGCACCATGAAAGCCCAATTTCCCCTAGTAACCCAAGCACTTACATCCTAGATGGCTCAGGGGCAGCATGTAGATCCTGCATTAGTCGATGCTATCGTCCCGCTGCAATCTCAACACCGAAAAAGCAGTGTGGCTTCCAATCAGCAGGATAATGATGATGACCAGGTGGTCGAGCCTCCTCGCTACCCCCCCCCGTGGATGATCTCACTGAGAGCCGTCCTTGTCAGATGTAAGTTAAATGTTTCAACCTATCCTTCAAGGCAGCGGTCGGCATTCTCTTACCTACAAGGAGTTACCATTGCCTTCCGGTCCAACATGACTTTGCTGTTGTGATGGTGGATGAAGTGATGAGAGATTATGAGCACTTGGTCCTTGAGCAACCTGCAGGTGAAGATGGGGAAATCAAAGAACTGGGAGAAGCCCGTAGAACTACCGTGCAATGGCGGAAGGAGAACATTGTGTTTCCAGGTGAGAAGCCACCAAGAAGGCCGCCTCCTCCGCCTCCTCCGCCGCCTGCGCAGTCTCCTCCGCGTGATGATTCTCCTCTGCGCGATGATGATTCCCCGTCGTCTATTTTGATTGTTGTTTCTATGGCGGTCATCCTCGGGTGACCTTTGCCTCTTCTTGTGGACAACATATTCTCCGTCGGCCCAGCGATTTGCTACCTCCATGAGATCTGCTATCGTTCTTGGGTTGGATTTTCCAAAATCTTTGATTAGGTCTCTCCTTCGAATCCTTGCAATGAATGCGTCTATTGCTCTTTCATCAGATACGTTTTCAGCCGAATTTTTGATGATACTCCAGCGCTGGATGTATGCTCTTATCGTTTCATCTGGCTTTTGCTTGCACGTCCTTAGCTGCTCTATTGATCCTGGTTTTTGCATGTTGATCTGAAGTTCTTCACATCCCAGCTATCGATGGATCCTTCTGGCAGCTTCTTCATCCATGATCTTGCGGCTCCGCTGACGTGAACTTGGATGCTTTGCATGGTTGTTGCTTTTGTTCCACCCGTCAGTTTTACTGTCTCCAGATAATCTACTAACTAGTCCTCTGGGTCTTGTAGCCCGTCGAACTTTCTATATTTGTCGGGTAACTTGAAGGTGGACGGTGCTCGGGTTTTTCGAACCCTTCGGGTAAAGCAAGGGAGCCCGCATATGGCATCATCGCTATCTTCTCGTGTACGTCGACGTTCTTGTGCTCTTGTTTTGCGATCTCTTTCCTCGCGTGCCCTGTCCACTCGAGCTTGAGCTACAATGTTTCTTGCGTCGACCTCCCTTAGAGCATCTCGTGGATCTCGCATTGCTGCCACAGTTCATCGAGGACTATTTTTCCTTGGACTATTTCTTCGTGGAGTACTTTCGGGCTGCGGTGTTGCCTCCCTTCCTGCTAGTGCTGCCCCCATGATGCCTACACCTGTCATGGCCATCTGATACAATGACTCGCGAGGATCCCCTGGCTGAGGTTTGGATGCTAGTATGAAAGCTTGTGCCGCAATATATCCTGCCTCTGGAGTTTTTGGTATGATGTTTCCTCTTGTGTCGACATAAATGACATGTCGAGGTTCTGGATCAAGTTTTCCCGTTCTCCTTCGGGTATGTTTTCCAATCTTGACCTTGCTCTTCTTCGATGACCTTCTCCGTTGTTTGCTGAACTTCCTGAGCGACGACTCAGGTTGTTTCTGCGCTCGCTAGACGTGTCTGCCACAGCTTTTCTTTCATCCAACTTCTTCCGCATCTTCTCTAGCTCACGCCCGGTGCGCGCGAGTCTATAATGGTACGCTTGCAAAGCTTCGGGTGTGGCCTGTATAGTCATCGGCTCAGCACCGCTCATGGCCCTTGTAGCCCTGTCCCATGCTTCTTGCAGCAACCGAACTTTTTCTCGTGGCCTAGTCCCGATATATTTATTTCCAGTTCCTCGAGTGAGATCCGCGGGATCGATGTAGGGGTTACCCAAATCATCGAAAGCCTCAGATTCCTCATCTCCTTCACGATTTTCTCCTGTGATGGCGTAGATTTGATGTATTGCCACCATGAAATTCTCATCAGACTCAGGAGCGGTGACACCGTGGTAGCGATCGACGAAGACCCCCTTGCTGTAAGTAGAGTTGTTGCTGACGGAGTCGTAGTTGTTGCAGCTTTCCGAGTCACTGTCCAGATCGGATCCCGTGAATGACCCGAACGCCATGTTCTCGAACAGATCCTCGAGAGATCCGCCGTGCATGAGTTTGGTGCAACTTGACTGCGAAACTTCATCGCCTGCCTCAACAGATGCTGCCGACGATCTTGAGAAGTTGGACTTGGTCGCAGACGGTCCTAAAAAATCGTTGCCAAAATACGGTGCGATCCCTCCTTCCCGACGAGGAAGCGAAAGCTCCCGAACGTCATCTCCATCGAATTCTCCAGATAAGCGTATGCATGCACACGAGCAGGATCATGAGGACCAAAATCGACGAGATCAGGTTGCGCTTGTTTACCTCCTTCCATGATGTTGCTTGCTGTTGATGATGATGTTGACGATGTTGAACGTGCCATCGAGATCAGGACCTTGTCACCTCCAATCCCCACGGTCGGCGCCAATTGACGAGGGATTAACTTGTCAATGCCTACATATTGTAGACTTAGGGTTTCGTGGAAAGTAGAGGGCAAGTAGATCTCGAGGGTTTCAGCCGAAAAGGTGCTCGACTAAAAGTTACGGTGGTTCTGTTGATAATAGATTCGATCGCTTCTTTCTCCCTCGGCTCCCCTTTATATAGGAGGTGGAGCCAAGGCTTTCCGTATCGTACAAGATACAAATTACAAGAGGCTTATGGGCCTTTCCTATTTTTCTATCGTATTCCTATTACATCTCGACTTTCCTTGTACAGACTTCTTTGGGCTTCCGAGCTTCTCGATCTTCGGGTCCATGGGCTTCTCGTCCTTTACAGATAATCTGGATACCTTATACCTATGTCACCAACTGATGGCGTGTATTTCACACGTTCGTTGGGCAACCCCAAGAGGAAGGTATGATGAGCACAGCAGCAAGTTTTCCCTCAGAAAGAAACCAAGGTTTATCGAACCAGGAGGAGCCAAGAAGCACGTTTAAGGTTGATGGCGGCGAGATGTAGTGCGGCGCAACACCAGAGATTCCGGCGCCAACGTGGAACCTGCACAACACAACCAAGCTACTTTGCCCCAACGAAACGAGTGAGGTTGTCAATCTCACCTGACTTGCTCGTAACAAAGGATTAACCGTATTGTGTGGAAGATGATTGTTTGCGAGAGAAAACGAGTAAAAACAAGTATTGCGATAGATTGTATTTCAGTAAAGAGAATTGGACCGGGGTCCACGAGTTCACTAGAGGTGTCTCTCCCATAAGACGAACAGCATGTTGGGTGAACAAAGTGCAGTTGGGCAATTGACAAATAAAGAGGGCATGACAATGCACATACATATCATGATGAGTATAGTGAGATTTAATTGGGCATTACGACAAAGTACATAGACCGCCATCCAACTGCATCTATGCCTAAAAAGTCCACCTTCAGTTTATCATCCGAACCCCCTCCAGTATTAAGTTGCAAACAACAGACAATTGCATTAAGTATGGTGCGTAATGTAATCAACAACTACATCCTTAGACATAGCATCAATGTTTTATCCCTAGTGGCAACAGCACAACACAACCTTAGAACTTTACGTCACTCGTCCCGGTGTCAATGCGGGCATGAACCCACTATCGAGCATAAGTACTCCCTCTTGGAGTTAAAAGCATCTACTTGGCCAGAGCATCTACTAATAACGGAGAGCATGCAAGATCATAAACAACACATGTATAACTTTGATAATCAACATAACAAGTATTCTCTATTCATCGGATCCCAACAAACGCAACATATAGAATTACATATAGATGATCTTGATCATGATAGGCAGCTCACAAGATCCGACAATGATAGCACAATGGGGAGAAGACAACCATCTAGCTACTGCTATGGACCCATAGTCCGGGGGTAGACTACTCACACATCACACCGGAGGCGACCATGGCGGCGTAGAGTCCTCCGGGAGATGATTCCCCTCTCCGGCAGGGGTGCGGGAGGCGATCTCCGGGATCCCCGAGATGGGATCGGCGGCGACGGCGTCTCGGTAAGGTTTTCCGTATCGTGGCTCTCGGTGCGGGGGTTTCGTCACGGAGGCTATTTGTAGGCGGAAGGGCAAGTCAAGAGGCGGCACGGGGGGCCCACACCACGGGGCCGCGCGGCCAGGGGGCCGCGCCGCCCTAGGGTTTGGCTCCCCGTGGCCCCTCTTCGTCTCGTCTTCGGTCTTCCGGAAGCTTCGTGAGAAAATAGGCCTCCGGGCTTTTATTTCGTCCAATTCCGAGAATATTTCTTTACTAGGATTTCTGAAACCAAAAACAGCGAGAACAACAGAATCGGCACTTCGGCATCTTGTTAATAGGTTAGTTCCAGAAAATGCACGAATATGATATAAAGTGTGCATAAAACATGTAGATAACATCAATAATGTGGCATGGAACACAAGAAATTATCGATACGTTGGAGACGTATCAGCATCCCCAAGCTTAGTTTTGCTCGTCCCGAGCAGGTAAAACGATAACAAAGATAATTTCTGGAGTGACATGCCATCATAAACTTGATCATACTATTTGTAAAGCATATGTAGAGAATGCAGCGATCAAAACAATGGTGATGACATGAGTAAACAAGTGAATCATAAAGCAAAGACTTTTCATGAATAGCACTTCAAGACAAGCATCAATAAGTCTTGCATAAGAGTTAACTCATAAAGCAATAATTCAAAGTAAAGGTATTGAAGCAACACAAAAGAAGATTAAGTTTCAGCGGTTGCTTTCAACTTGTAACATGTATATCTCATGGATATTGTCAACATAGAGTAATATAATAAGTGCAATAAGCAAGTATGTAGGAATCAATGCACAGTTCACACAAGTGTTTGCTTCTTGAGGTGGAGAGAAACAGGTGAACTGACTCAACATTGAAAGTAAAAGAATGGTCCTCATAGAGGAAAAGCATCGATTGCTATATTTGTGCTAGAGCTTTGATTTTGAAAACATGAAACAATTTTGTCAACGGTAGTAATAAAGCATATGCATCATGTAAATTATATCTTATAAGTTGCAAGCCTCATGCATAGTGTACTAATAGTGCCCGCACCTTGTCCTAATTAGCTTGGACTACCTGGATTATCACCGCAATACATATGCTTTAACCAAGTTTCACAAAGGGGTACCTCTATGCCGCCTTGTACAAAGGTCTAAGGAGAAAGCTCGCATTTGGATTTCTCGCTTTTGATTATTCTCAACTTAGACATCCATACGGGACAACATAGACAACGAGATAATGGACTCCTCTTTTAATGCTTTAAGCATTCAACAACAATTAATTCTTTTCTCATTAGAGATTTGAGGATGTTTGTCCAAAACTGAAACTTCCACCATGGAACATGGCTTTAGTTAGCGGCCCAATGTTCTTCTCTCACAATATGCATGCTCAAACCATTCAACTCGGTGTAGATCGCCCTTACTTCGGACAAGACGAACATGCATAGCAACTCACATGAAATTCAACAATGAGTTGATGGCGTTCCCCAGTAAACATGGTTATCGCACAACAAGCAACTTAATAAGAGATAAAGTGCATAATTACATATTCAATACCACAATAGTTTTTAAGCTATTTGTCCCATGAGCTATATATTGCAAAGGTGAATGATGGAATTTTAAAGGTAGCACTCAAGCAATTTACTTTGGAATGGCTGGAAAATACCATGTAGTAGGTAGGTATGGTGGACACAAATGGCATAGTGGTTGGCTCAAGTATTTTGGATGCATGAGAAGTATTCCCTCTCGATACAAGGTTTAGGCTAGCAAGGCTATTTGAAACAAACACAAGGATGAACCGGTGCAGCAAAACTCACATAAAAGACATATTGAAAACATTATAAAACTCTACACCGTCTTCCTTGTTGTTCAAACTCAATACTAGAAATTATCTAGACCTTAGAGAAACCAAATATGCAAACCAAATTTTAGCATGCTCTATGTATTTCTTCATTAATGGGTGCAAAGCATATGATGCAAGAGCTTAAACATGAGCACAACAATTGCCAAGTATCACATTACCCAAGACATTTATAGCAATTACTACATGTATCATTTTCCAATTCCAACCATATAACAATTTAACGAAGGAGAAACTTCGCCATGAATACTATGAGTAGAAACCAAGGACATATTTGTCCATATGCTACAGCGGAGCGTGTATCTCTCCCATAAAGTGAATGCTAGGATCCATTTTATTCAAACAAAACAAAAACAAAAAACAAACCGACGCTCCAAGAAAAAGCACATAAGATGTGATGGAATAAAAATATAGTTTCAGGGGAGGAACCCGATAATGTTGTCGATGAAGAAGGGGATGCCTTGGGCATCCCCAAGCTTAGACGCTTGAGTCTTCTTGATATATGCAGGGGTGAACCACCGGGTGCATCCCCAAGCTTAGAGCTTTCACTCTCCTTGATCATGTTGCATCATACTCCTCTCTTGATCCTTGAAAACTTCCTCCACACCAAACTCGAAACAACTCATTAGAGGGTTAGTGCACAATATAAATTGACATATTCAGAGGTGACACAATCATTCTTAACACTTCTGGACATTGCATAATGCTACTGGACATTAGTGGATCAAAGAAATTCATCCAACATAGCGAAAGAGGCAATGCGAAATAAAAGGCAGAATCTGTCAAAACAGAACAGTTCGTATTGACGAATTTTAAAATGGCACCAGACTTGCTCAAATGAAAATGCTCAAATTGAATGAAAGTTGCGTACATATCTGAGGATCATGCACGTAAATTGGCATAATTTTCTGAGCTTCCTGCAGGGCAGTGGGCTCAGATTCGTGACAGCAAAGAAATCTGGAACTGCGCAGTAATCCAAATCTAGTACTTACTTTTCTATCAACGGCTTAACTTGGCACAACAAAACTCAAAACTAAGATAAGGAGAGGTTGCTACAGTAGTAAACAACTTCCAAGACACAAAATAAAAACAAAGTACTGTAGGTAAAAACATGGGTTGTCTCCCATAAGCGCTTTTCTTTAACGCCTTTCAGCTAGGCGCGAAAGTGTGTATCAAGTAACATCGAGAGATGAAGCATCAACATCATAATTTGTTCTAATAATAGAATCATAAGGTACCTTCATTCTCTTTCTAGGGAAGTGTTCCATACCTTTCTTGAGAGGAAATTGATATTTTATATTTCCTTCCCTCATATCAATAATAGCACCAACGAGTTCGAAGAAAAGGTCTTCCCAATATAATTGGACAAGATGCATTGCATTCAATATCCAAGACAACAAAATCAACGGGAACAAGGTTATTGTTAACGGTAATGCGAACATTATCAACCTTACCCAAAGGTTTCTTTGTAGAATGATCAGCAAGATTAACATCCAAATAACAATTTTTCAGCGGTGGCAAGTCAAGCATATTATAAATTTTCTTCGGCATAACAGAAATACTTGCACCAAGATCACATAAAGCATTACAATCAAAATCTTTAACCTTCATCTTAATGATGGGCTCCCAACCATCTTCTAGCTTTTTAGGAATAGAGGCTTCGCGCTCTAGTTTCTCTTCTCTAGCTTTTATGAGAGCATTTGTAATATGATGCGTGAAAGCCAAATTTATAGCACTAGCATTAGGACTTTTAGCAAGTTTTTGCAAGAACTTTATAACTTCAGAGATGTGGCAATCATCAAAATTCAAACCATTATAATCTAAAGCAATGGGATCATCATCCCCAATGTTGGAAAAAATTTCAGCAGCTTTATCACAGGCAATTTCAGCGAGTTTTAGCAGTTTCGGGCAGTTTTTCGCGCTTTGCATTAGAAGTGGAAACATTGCTAACACCAATTCTTTTATTAGTATGAGTAGGAGGTGCAGCAACATGTGTAGCATTAGCATTACTAGTGGTGGTAATAGTCCAAACTTTAGCTATATTCTTCTCTTTAGCTAGTTTTTCATTTTCTTCTCTATCCCACCTAGCACGCAGTTCAGCCATTAATCTTATATTCTCATTAATTCTAACTTGAATGGCATTTGCTGTAGTAGCAATCTTATCATATAAATCCTCAGGTTTAGCAGCCATTTTATTAATTAAAGAAGATTGTGATGCAGACATGTATGAAATTCGGTTCTCAGCATTAGCAAGTTTAGTTTGCAACCCCGAGATCTCCCTATTCAGATTTTCAAGTTGATTCCCTATATTCTTCAACAAGGTAGATTGCTCATTCAATGTTTTAGTAAACAACTTGTTTTGCTCATATTGTGATTGCATAAAGCTCTTAGTGGATCTTTCAATTTCCAATATCTTCTCTTCATTAGGTGAAACATATCTACCATGAGAATTACCATTGGCGGGATATGGCCTAGAATCATTGTAATTGTTATTTCTAATGAAATTCACATCAACATATTCTTTTTGAGCAGCCAATGATGCTAACGGAACATTATTATAATTAACATTAGGCCTACCACTCGCAAGCATAGACATAATAGCATCAACCTTATCACTCAAGGAAGAGGTTTCTTCGACGGAATTTACCTTCTTACCTTGTGGAGCTCTTTCCGTGTGCCATTCAGAGTAGTTGATCATCATATTATCAAGAAGCTTTGTTGCTTCACCAAGAGTGATGGACATAAAGGTACCTCCAGTAGCTGAATCCAATAAATTCCGTGAAGAAAAATTTAGTCCTGCATAGAAGGTTTGGATGATCATCCAAGTAGTCGAGTCCATGGGTTGGGCAATTTTTAA
>NC_061510.1:300715457-300739377 GCF_022539505.1 Lolium rigidum | reverse complement strand
AAGGATGAGTGATATCAAACACTTATATCACCTTTTCCTTGTTCACCCGGAAATGCTCTTTCAATGCATCTTCTTGGAGAGAGTTAATCTTCAAGAGTAAGCGCTTGTGCCTCTCCGAAGAGGCGATATCATCTTCATGGTTGCAACAAGCTTGATCCTTGCTCAAGGGGAAGCACTCCTTCAAGGCTTCTTCTTGCATGGCATTGATTTCCATGAGCTTGGCCTTGCTCCTCTTCAAGGTGGCAATCTCCTCCTCATGATCACAACAAGTGACCTTCTCTTTTCTCATGCGGAGGCACTCCATAAAGGACTCATTTTGTACGCCATTCAACTCCAAGAGCTTGTCCTTAGTCTTCTCTAGAGCTGCGATCTCTTCATCATGATTGCAACACGATACCTTCTCCTTGCTCAAACGATAGTACTCATCCAAGGCTTCTTCTTTGAGAGAATTGACCCCCAATAGTAGTGCATTGTGCCTACGATACCTTTTCCATAAGGTAATGGGAGTGGTTGGTGACGCGGTTCTCATTTGGAGAATCGAAGATGGAGTTGGAGGGGGTGGAAATGGCAATGGCGGCCACTCCCTCGTCCTCCTTGTTCGAGCTCTTGTCATCATGTTCTCCACCTTCATCAGAGGAGTACTCCTCATGAATGATAAAATGTTTAGGCTTCTTGGTGAAGGAGACCTTGGCGTCACCGGGCTTGGAGGAGAACTTGGAGAATCCCTTGGAGAAGGTTTTGGACTTGTCCTTGCGAACGAGCCTCCCACCATTGTCTTCCCTTCTCTCAAAGAGACAATCCACGACGAAGTGACTTTTGTCGCCGCAATTGTAGCAAGTCCTCCCCCTTTTCCTTCCCTAGGGATCTTGGAGAAACTTCTTGGAGAGTCACGAGGCGAGTATCGTGAGCTTCCTCTTGGCCTTTGATACGTCTCCAACATATCTATAATTTCTGATGTTCCATGCTAGTTTTATGACAATACCTACATGTTTTGCTCACACTTTATAATGTTTTTATGCATTTTCCGGAACTAACCTATTAACAAGATGCCGAAGTGCCGGTTCTCGTTTTCTGCTGTTTTTGGTTCCAGAAAGGCTGTTCGGGCAATATTCTCGGAATTCGACGAAACAAAAGCCCAAGGCCTTATTTTCCCCGGAATGTTCCAGAACACCGAAGGAGAGCCGGAGGGGGGCCAAGGGGGACCTACACCATAGGGGGGAGCGGGTCCCACCCTGGCCGCGCTGCCATGTGGTGAGGGAGCCCTGTTGCTCCTCCGACTCTGCCTCTTCGCCTATAAAACCCCTCGTGACCTAAAAACCCGATACCAATTGATGAAACTCCAGAAAGACTCCAGGGACGCCGCCGCCATCGCGAAACTCCGTTTCGGGGGACATAATTCTCTGTTCCGGCACACCGCCGGGACGGGGAATTGCCCCCGGAGTCATCTCCATCGACACCACCGCCATCGCCATCGCTGTCTCCCATGATGAGGAGGGAGTAGTTCTCCCCCGAGGCTGAGGGCTCTACCGGTAGCTATGTGGTTCATCTCTCTCTCCCATGTGATCTTTATGTGATCATGAGCTTTGTATCACTATTACTATGTGCTACTCTAGTGATGTTTTTAAAGTAGTCTATTCCTCCTTTATGATGTAATGTTGACAGTGTGTGCATCATGTAGTACTTGGCGTAGGTTATGATTGTGATCTCTTGTAGATTATGAAGTTAACTATTACTATGCACTCTAGAGGTTACTTTAATATGAACTCCGGATTCACTCTCCACGGTGTGACGGTGACAGTGTGCGCATCGTGTGTGTTTCCTTTATGACGTTGTGGAGCTTGTTAACTCCGGCTTGAGGGAGCTCTTGTAGCCCTACACAATGAATGGTGTTTGTTATCCAACAAGAGAGTGTTGAAGTAGCACAAGTGAAGAGAAGTTATTTATTTATGTGATCAATGTTGAGAGTGTCCACTAGTGAAAGTATGATCCCTAGGCCTTGTTTCTAAGCATTGAAACACCGTTTCCAACAAGTTCTGTTACATGTTTCCTTGCTGCCATATTTATTTCAGATTGTTATTACCACTCATAATCATCCATATTACTTGCATCTTACTATCTCTTCGCCGAACTAGTGCACCTATACATCTGTCAAGTGTATTAGGTGTGTTGGGGACACAAGAGACTTCTTGTATCGTAATTGCAGGGTTGCTTGAGAGGGATATCTTTGACCTCTACCTCCCGAGTTCGATAAACCTTGGGTGATTCACTTAAGAGAAACTTGCTGCTGTTCTACAAACCTCTGCTCTTGGAGGCCCAACACTGTCTACGGGGAATAGAAGCGTGCGTAGATATCAAGCTATTTTACGGCGCCGTTGCCGGGGAGGTAAGGTAAAAGGTATTCACATCCTCCGACTACTAAGCTATTTCCTAGCACTGTTGCCGGTGTGTGAGTGCTCGAAGCTATTTCCTTTAGATCCTGCAATTGCATCTTTTTGTTTCTTGTTTTCACTAGTTAGTCTTAATGGAAAACAACAAAAATATTAGAGATCTTTATAGTATTTATCTTGAGTTAGGACATGAGGTGTTTGAAGAGAGAATTAAAAAACCCATGGAACTTTGTTTGCAAAATAGTTGTAGCAATGTTATTAGCATGAACTCTTTGAACACTATTATTGCTAATGCTATGGAAGAATTTAAGCTTGGGGAAGCTGGTTGTGATATTTTTAGTCCCCCAAGTTTTGAGGAGAGAAAATTTACTTTGATGATACTTTGCCTCCCATTTATGATGATTATAATGATAGTGGTATTTTGGTGCCACCTACTATGGAGGATAGAGTTTATTATGAATACCATGCCTGCAATTTATGATGATTATAATGATGGTTGTGATAGTTTTACTCCCACTATTACTAATAAAATTGATTATGCTTATGTGGAGAGTAATGATACTTTTATGCATGTGAATAAGAATGCTTTATATGATAGTTATATCGTTGAGTTTGTTCATGATGCTACTGAAAGTTATTATGAGAGAGGGAAACATGGTTATATGCATCTTAATAATATTAAGTTTCCCCTCTTTATGTTGAGAATCTTGAAGTTGCGCTTGAGTTACTTTTCTATGCTTGTTGCATTATGCCTACATGACTTGTTTATTTACAAGATTCCTTTTCATAGGAAGTGGGTTAGACTTAAAAGTGTTTCATACTTGCTTTTGATGCTCTCTTTTGCTTCAACTCTTATTTCTTACGAGTGCATCATTAAAATTACTGAGCCCATCTTAATGGCTATAAAGAAAGCAGTTCTTGCGAGATAACCCATGCTTTTTTTTGCTACTGTTTTGTTGAGTCTTGGAAGTTGTTACTACTGTAGAAACCTCTCCTTATCTTTATTTTATTGCATTGTTGTGCCAAGTAAAGTCTTTGATAGTAAGGTTCATACTAGAATTGGATTACTGCGCAGAAACAGATTTCTTGCTGTCACGAATTTGAGTAGACCTCTCTGTAGGTAACTCAGAAAAATCTGCCAATTTTCGTGTGTGATCCTTAGATATGTACACAAATTTCATCCAATTTGACCTTTTTCATCTGAGCAAGTTAAGTGCCTCTAAAAAATTCGTTTTTACGAACTGTTCTGTTTTGACAGATTCTGCCTTTTATTTCGCATTGCCTCTTTTGCTATGTTGAATGGATTTCTTTGTTCCATTAACTTTCAGTAGCTTTGGGTAATGTCCAGAAGTGTTAGGAATGATCATGTCACCTCTGAATATGTGAATTTTGGATTATGTACTAACCCTCTAATGAGTTTGTTTTGAGTTTGGTGTGGAGGATGTTTTCAAGGATCAAGAGAGGAGGATGATACAATATGATCAAGAAGAGTGAAAAATCTAAGCTTGGGGATGCCCCCGTGGTTCATCCCTGCATATTTCAAGAAGACTCAAGCATCTAAGCTTGGGGATGCCCAAGGCATCCCCTTCTTCATCAACAACTTATCAGGTCACCTCTAGTGAAACTATATTTTTATTCCGTCACATCTTATGTGCTTTACTTGGAGCGTCTGTGTGCTTTTATTTTCATTTTGTTATCATAGTTCTCTGAATAAATTGGATCCTATCATGCTTGTGTGGGAGAGAGACACGCTCCGCTTTTTCGTTTGAACACTTTTGTTCTTCGTTTTACTTTAATATTCATGGCGAAAGTTAAAAACTGCTTCATTCATTGTTATTTGGTTGGAAACAGAGAATGCTTCATGTGGTAATTGGTACATGGTCTTGAATAATTTGATACTTGGCAATTGTTGTGCTCAAATAGATCATGTTTAAGCTCTTGCATCATGTACTTTGCACCTATTAATGAAGAACTACCATAGAGCTTGTTGAAATTTGGTTTGCATGATTGGTCTCTCTAAGGTCTAGATATTTTCTGGTGAAGTGTTTGAACAAAAAGGAGACAGTGTAGAGTCTTATAATGCTTGCAATATGTTCTTATGTAAGTTTTTTTGTACCGGTTCATACTTGTGTTTGCTTCAAACAACCTTGCTAGCCAAAGCCTTGTACTGAGAGGGAATACTTCTCGTGCATCCAAATCCTTGAGCCAAAACCTATGCCATTTGTGTCCACCATACCTACCTACTATGTGGTATTTCTCTGCCATTCCAAAGTAAATTACTTCAGTGCTACCTTTAAAATTTCATTCTTTGTCTTTAAATATATAGCTCATGGGAAAATAGCTTAAAAAAACTATTGTGGTATTGAATATGTTACTTATGTATCTTATTTCTTATAAGTTGCTTGTTGAGCGGTAACCATGTTTCTGGGGACGCCATCAACTATTACACCTTTGTTGAATATCATGTGAGTTGCTATGCATGTTCGTCTTGTCTGAAGTAAGGGTGATTTATCATGATCAAATGGTTTGAGTATGCATACTGTTAGAGAAGAACATTGGGCCGCTAACCAAAGCCATGAATCATGGTGGAAGTTTCAGTTTGGACATCAATCCTCAATCTCTTATGAGAATATTATCTGTTGTTGAATGCTTGAGCATTAAAGAGGAGTCCATTATCTGTTGTCTATGTTGTCCCGGTATGGATGTCCTTAGTTGAGATCTATCAAAAACGAGAAATCAAATGCGATCTATCCCCTTGGACCTTTGTACATGTGACATAGAGGTACCCCTTTGTGACACTTGGTTGAAACATATGTTATGCAATGATAATCCATGTAAATCCAAGCTAATTAGGACAAGGTGCGAGCACTATTGGTATTCTATGCATGAGGCTTGCAACTTATAGGATGTCTTATGCATAACACATATGAATTATTACTACCGTTGACAAAATTGTTTCTATGTTTTCAAAATAAAAGCTCTAGCACAAAAATAGTAATCCATGCTTCCCTCTGGGAAGGGCCTTTCTTTTACTTTATGTTGAGTCAACTGTGTGCATTGATTCCTACATATTTTCTTATTTGCATTCATCATATTACTTTGTGTTGACAATTATCCATGAGATATACATGTTGAAGTTGAAAGCAACTGTTGAAACTTATATCTTCCTTTGTGTTGCTTCAAAACCTTCTAACTAAGAATTTATTGCTTTATGAGTTAACTCCTATGCAAGTCTTATTGATGCTTGTCTTGAAAGTACTATTCATGAAAAGTCGTTGCTATATGATCAGTTGTTTAGTCATTATCTTTACCATTGCTTTGAATCACTTCATTCATCTCATATGCTTTACAATAGTATGATCAAGATTATGTTAGTAGCATGTCACTTCAGAAATTATTCTTTTTTATCGTTTACCTACTCGAGGGCGAGTAGGAACTAAGCTTAGGGATGCTTGATACGTCTCCAACGTATCTATAATTTCGATGTTCCATGCTAGTTTTATGACAATACCTACATGTTTTGCTCACACTTTATAATGTTTTTATGCATTTTCCGGAACTAACCTATTAACAAGATGCCGAAGTGCCAGTTCCCGTTTTCTGCTGTTTTTGGTTCCAGAAAGGCTGTTCGGGCAATATTCTCGGAATTCGACGAAACAAAAGCCCAAGGCCTTATTTTCCCCGGAATGTTCCAGAACACCGAAGGAGAGCCGGAGGGGGCCAAGGGGGACCCACACCATAGGGGGGCGCGGGTCCCTCCCTGGCCGCGCCGCCATGTGGTGAGGGAGCCCTGTTGCCCCTCCGACTCCGCCTCTTCGCCTATAAAACCCCTCGTGACCTAAAAACCCGATACCAATTAACGAAACTCCAGAAAGACTCCAGGGACGCCGCGGCCATCGCGAAACTCCATTTCGAGGGACAGAAGTCTCTGTTCCGGCACGCCGCCGGGACGGGGAATTGCCCCCGGAGTCATCTCCATCGACACCACCGCCATCTTCATCGCCATCGCTGTCTCCCATGATGAGGAGGGAGTAGTTCTCCCCCGAGGCTGAGGGCTCTACCGGTAGCTATGTGGTTCATCTCTCTCTCCCATGGGATCTTTATGTGATCATGAGCTTTGTATCACTATTACTATGTGCTACTCTAGTGATGTTATTAAAGTAGTCTATTCCTCCTTCATGATGTAATGTTGACGGTGTGTGCATCATGTAGTACTTGGCGTAGGTTATGATTGTGATCTCTTGTAGATTATGAAGTTAACTATTACTATGCACTCTAGAGGTTACTTTAATATGAACTCCGGATTCACTCTCCACGGTGTGACGGTGACAGTGTGCGCATCGTGTGTGTTTCCTTTATGACGTTGTGGAGCTTGTTAACTCCGGCTTGAGGGAGCTCTTGTAGCCCTACACAATGAATGGTGTTTGTTATCCAACAAGAGAGTGTTGAAGTAGCACAAGTGAAGAGAAGTTATTTATTTATGTGATCAATGTTGAGAGTTTCCACTAGTGAAAGTATGATCCCTAGGCCTTGTTTCTAAGCAGTGAAACACCGTTTCCAACAAGTTATGTTACATGTTTGCTTGCTGCCATATTTATTTCAGATTGTTATTACCACTCATAATCATCCATATTACTTGCATCTTTCTATCTCTTCGCCGAACTAGTGCACCTATACATCTGACAAGTGTATTAGGTGTGTTGGGGACACAAGAGACTTCTTGTATCGTAATTGCAGGGTTGCTTGAGAGGGATATCTTTGACCTCTACCTTCCTGAGTTCGATAAACCTTGGGTGATTCACTTAAGGAAAACTTGCTGCTGTTCTACAAACCTCTGCTCTTGAAGGCCCAACACAGTCTACAGGAATAGAAGCGTGCGTAGACATCAGCCTTGAACTTCTAGTCTTGTTCCCGTCGCAAAAGTTCTTGGCGGCGAGCGCCATGTACTCATGGTAGTTGGTCTTGAGATCATCCGGGCCCCATTCAATGGGGTCCTCATCACTTTCACTTGCTTCATGCTCCTTCATCTTCAATGCGAGGTTGGGCTTACGATGTGAGCACGTGCAACAAGATTCTCCGTGTTCTTCTTTGAGATATCCAAAGCGATGACTTCGCTAAGGACTTCATCCGATGTCATGGAGCGGAAGGAGAAATTTTGGTGGATGGCCGTCAACTTGAATTCCTCATAAGGGAGGAGAGCGTTGTAGAACTTTCTCTTTATCCATTGGTCTTCCACGAAAGTTGCTCCAAGATCTTGCATTTGTATGGCGAGAGCGATGAGGCTCCGATACATCTCTTCGGGAGTCTCTCCTTCAATCATGACAAAGTTGTCGGCCATATTGTTCACTTCATCGAAACGAGAGCTTTGGATGCTCACATTTCCGAGGAAGAGCTTGTCGAGTTTAACCCATGCTTCTTTAGCGGTCTTGAGGGAGCGGATATGAGCGCGGTCCTTGGGTGTGATAGCCATGTGGATCATGTGGATGGCGGTGGTGTTGAGTTGGTCATCCACCACGTCTCTTCTTATCAAGTTTCTTGGATCACGTGGTGAGTAACCTTCCTTGATGATGCGCCATAGCTCGGTGGAAGCGATGCGCAAATGGGAACACATTAAAAATTGCCAATTTTCAAAATTGTTAGATTCAAGCTGCGGTGGTGAACCATGAGACACTATATGAGGCATTGAAATTGGAACATTTACGGTGTAATCATTTGGTGGTGGCACCGCATGATTACCCCCTAAACGTCCCTCAACCGGTGGATCATCCTTCTCTTTTAATGAAGTGCCGACATTCCCTAGCTCCTCCACTTGAGGGACTTTGGCCTTTTCAGGGACAAAGTCAATAAGAGGAAATGGATTAGCTTTTGGTGTAGAGACATCGGCACTTGCCTTAGGATCTACGGTGGGGTTTGGTTTTGGACACCGTGTACCTGCAAATCTTTTCAAAGCAACTATGCACACAGTTAAATTCATTCAAGTGTTGTTATCAAACACACAAAACACTAGGGCTAGATTTGTATGTTTCATAGGACCCGCGACCAACGATGCGGATCCAACGGTGATTTAGTAGGGGAGGACTAAGGTTGACCATAGCCGGAGATGGCAGGTCATATAAGCGAGGAGAAGGTGAATGTTCTACGAGATTTATGCCTTGAACCCCTAGAAACCGTAGATATAGTGGTCGGGGGTGATGGATTCAGCCCCCCCCCCCCCCCCCCAAAATGCAGGCCCGGACTCAATATTGTGTTTTTTTTTTTTGAAAAGGGAAAAACCCGGCTTCTGCATCGTGATGATGCACACAGCCTTTTATTAAGAAACTAGTAATCGTTGTTCAGTACTCAATATTGTGTATGTTCATGATAGTTTTTTTGGGACAGGAAACTCATATTGGCCCAATAGCAGCAGTTCAGACCTATATGCGGTACCTCATAGAGTTGCTCTCTGCCTTTTACAACATTAGTTCAAAAAAAAAAATGGGCCTCCCTATGTTCTTCCAAAACAGAGTCAAAACTAGCAAGAAATATACTTATCCCACCGGCCCGCGTATGTTTTAGTGTAGTACTAATATAGAAAGAAAAGCAAAACAAGAAACACCCATTAAAATTTGCCTCTTCCGTTTGGCAGCTATAGAGGGCATTAACTCTCTTATCGCACCGGCATTTCTTTCCTTCCCCGTCACATTTCTCAACTACAAATTCCGTTGCCGAGGACAGAAGGAGCTGTGCATGTGGTTGAACAAAGTGTGGAAACCCCGCTGTCGATCTCTGCCTCCATAGCCAAGGTCAGTCTGTACTCTGCGCATATACGCTAGCTGTTGTTCATTCCTTTGTTTAGAGAGAAACGTTCTTAGTTGTTTACATGATTAGCTATTTTTTATCTTTCATGATCATGGTGCGGTAGAAGCATCGTTAGGTTTGCACGCCAAGAACATGTACAAGTTCTAAGAATAAGTATCAATCTATCTTAAGTCTACCGTTTGGTTAAAGCTATAGATCGACGGCTTTAGTTTGACTGTAGATCTTTCATTTCGATTTTGTGGGGAGTTCAAGTGTAGATCTAACAAACATAGCCCATAAGTTAGCACAATTACAATTTATACATCTCTAAAAAAGCAAATTTAACCATGGAAAAATTTAACCAGTCAATCTGATTTAACAAAATCACTTATGAACAAGAGGACAAGATATATGAAACTACCACGAGCTTACACAATCTTCAATAAGTATGGTGTGAAATGGTTGACCATATTTACTTTGTACGCATGTCTCTTGCTGTACTCACCAAATCAATGCAATTTTGCATCTCAATGGAAGGGATTAGACATGGACCTCAATTAAATCCAGGCATTGCGTTTATTGCGAAAATCCCAATTATAAATGTTATGTTAGAATGAAACCGTTAAAATTGTGGCGCCCATTTGCGTTTGTCGGCTGGTGTACAATACATAGCATCTTAGCACATTCTCGAAGAAGACCGTTATGGTTCTCCTATGTCGCCGCATGTGAACTAGTACCGACGAAAGGCTTCACCCAGGCTTTGTATATAAACTATAAAGCCCCAAAACAGCCTTCGTTGATTCTTTTAAGTTCTATTGTGTATAGTCAAGCACTAGTAACAAATGCATGTCATAATTCACTCATATATTGTTTTCTGCTGCACACACATAGTTATAGTTTCACACACTAATGGACAAAGGTTTTATTGCATAGTTATTCGATAGAGAATAGTAGTATGCATGTTATATCATTTGTAGTGTCGATTCCTTTAAGATCCACAGTGGATGAATCATGTAAGTCCATATTTGAAATACATAGCGCAACATTTTTCACAAACATATATTGCATATAAGAAAAAAATACTGTCAAGGTGTCCACTTAATAGGGAACACAAGAACCTTAATCTGGGACAGAGATTTAGTGCACATGAGCACCAGTGATCTCATTTTTAAATAAATAAAAAATCATATTTTTGAGTTATAAAAAAATCTGCAAAATCTGCATATAGACACTAATGTGTCCCACAAACGTGTAAAATATAAATTTCAAATACTTTATATTTTAAGCTACACAAAAAACACAAAAATGAAGATCTGAGTAGTTATTTTCAAATCTCCAAAAATATGTTAGATTTTGTTATTTTCGTATAGCACAAAGTAAAACGAATTTTGGGTTGATATTTTCTATGATTGTGAGATGTATTATTGACAATCTACAGAATTATTTTTCAATTTTTTGATAAGTAATAAACATTAAAAAAAATGGCGAGAGTAGTGGAGCTCGGGAGCCAAAAGCATTTTTCGCTTAATCTGCTCTTTCTTTCTTCTACTCTTTCCTTCTTTTGGGCATATAATCCCTCCGTGCTAAATTGTAAGATGTTTAAGAGTAGTAAAACAGTGTGTTACAACATTTTATATTTTCATACAGGGAGTACTTGTCTCCTGCCGGCTGCCCTCAACGAAGACGAAAGCTAGTCACAATTGGTTAACTAGCAAACAAATAAGCAACTTAGCCCTTGACAAGTACATTCATCTATCAGATTTGGCACCTCTCTCCAACTGTACTCCATATTGCCGTAACCGTATTTGATGATGTCTTCATCGGAAAAAAAACTGTATTTGATGTGATGTTTTCTGGTTAGTCCCTTCGAGCTTGCCTCCAACGCGGCAACGAAGACATCGCGTGTAAGCATGAAAGAGTTAACATGTGCCTTCTTCACTGGTGTTTAAGAGTTTAACCTAGTCATTATCATGGATTACCGACAACTGCATTTAGTTCTCAGGTGGAAAGACATATATGCATCGCCCGCAGATCAGTGATCACCTGCGCTGGCTCACATTGAACCTTGACAAAACCTTCTCAATTGATGCAGGCTTACCCGTGGAGTGCGAGCTTAACTGGGTCGTACGCCGCGACCATGGACCGCACCCCCTCTTCGCCACCAGCTCCCCGGGTGTCCACGGAGGCCCAGCAGTCCGCTATATCCGTGTACGAAGACCCGGCGAAGTTCATGGAGATGGTGCGGCGTTTCATCAGCCAGACGGCGCCCACTAACGCTTCTGCTGCCGCTGACCGGGGTGCCATCATGCCCACGTTGGCGTTGGAGCCGGTGCAGCAGCACCAGCCAATGGTGGCAACTGCCACGCCGCCAGCCCCAGGAGCGTCTGGCCTCGGGTCGCTACTCACGCTATCGCTGCCATTGTCGTCGGAGAATCCCGGCCCGTGCATCCTCAACATGGCGCCCGATCCTCGATCACTGCCGAAGTCGTCTGAGGAGGTGGAGGTGGAGATGGAGGACGATGAGGAGGTTGAGATGGAGGTCGAAGCTGAGGAGGTGGAGATGGAAGACACCGAGGAGGTGGAGATGGAAGACACCGAGGAGGAGAGGGCCATCAAAGAGGGGAGGTTCTCTCTGCTGGCGTCGCCGCCACCGGCGAAACGCCGTCGGCTCTGACGAGCCGAAGCTGCTGATATTATTCCCGCTGGCTCCTTCCTCCGGAGAGATAGATGCATGAAACCAGGCCTGCATGAAGCGTCTGTCCGCTGAGGAGGACTAGATGGAAACACATATATGCATATGTGATGCGTTCAGCTATCTCCTATGATCAGTTTGTCATTCATCAGAGAAACTAGAATTGAACTAAGTTTTGTTTTTGTTTTTGGAGAACGAATGTTGGATCTAAGTTCAAAGGAGATTTTGCTATCGTCAATAAACCTAAGGAGATAATTAGTGTATTATTCATTTCTTCACATTTTAGTATTCCTCTTTGATGAAAAAAAATGCAATATAATTGTCACACGTCAATAAAAAATATTGAGAAAAAAATGATAGTCAAAGTTCGAAAAGTTTGACCAATTATGTTTTTTTACTTGAGAGTGTGAATGTGCCATCTTTCAAGTGAAACAAAGCATAACATCTGAAATAGATGGGTCATCTTGGCGTCCTCTTAGCTTGTTGGAAAGCCCTATCGTGTCGCCGCCTCGCCATGCGAAGGCTCCTCGTCGGGCCCAGGTTGAGGTCTCTCTCTCGTCCGATGTGCCTCGTCGTCGGTCCTGGGCGTCAGTTGTTTCTGCTCCTATTGGTTCTTTGGCCCCAAAGGACATGCAATGCGCATTGGAGAAGCAGGCGGAGTTATTTCAGGAGGCCGCCCGTCCTCTTCACGAGGCCGTTGTCTCCTTGCACGGCTGGATGTTAGCGATTGGAGGCTTTCTGAAGCGAGCGGAAGCTGCGTTGGGTAGGCTCTCCGGGATGCCTGTCGATCCTGTGGCTCTGCCTGATGTTGGCAAAGTGGGTGCGAGTGGAGTGGGCCTTCATGGCTGTTTCTCTCCTCGTGCTAGGGCGAGCTCGGCTCCGGTCTTGCATATCATGCCTGAGCTTCTGGAGTTGTGTAGTGGTGTGCTTACGCCTCCTTCCGTCGAGGAAGTGAGGCCCGGCTCGCATGAGTTCTCGGATGTGGCTTCACCGCTGTGTCAGGCACCCCGCTTTGAGAAGTCTGGTGTTGATGACGCTGTAGTCTCTCCCTCGCCCGAGTCCGGTATGCAGGTGGTTCCTATTGGTGATGGAGTTGTTAAGTCTGGGCTATTGTCAACGGTGCCCGGAGCTGTCGTCGCCAGAGAGGTTTGCGATTTTCTCGCCACCTTGGCTGTTGCCTTCCCTGGATCCGCAGTTGGTTAACAGGTGCCTCCCAATATCGTGGCATGTCTTTTTTGGTGTGGTGTTGGAGTGTCGTGCTCGACTGTTTGTTAGTGTTGCCTTGTGTTCTCTGTTAGGTTTGGTTGTGGACGGGTGTGGACGTGGTGTTTGTGTGAGCTTGTTCATGTAAGTTTTCGCCCGGTTTTCTCCTAAAAACTGGGCACCTTCTTCTTAATTAATGAATGAGGCAAAGCTTTTGCTTCCATTTCAAAAAAAAAAGATAGATGGGTCATCAGCAAGAGTCTGGGGGCTAAACCGCAATGGTCATCTGTTCTCGTCGAGACTTCTGGGCCGATAGTGATGCACGTGGTCCATCATCAGGATACCTTTTTATCTAAAAAGTCAACTAACTTTTACTCATGATATTATATAGTTCGTTTTTGAGCTAAAGAGGGTAGAGAGTACCCTATCAATGGACCTCTTGTATCTATATCGACTGACTTGTTTTTTACCAGCCATGCGGCAGGCTCTCGGGCGTTATAGCATTTTTTTAACAGCCTCCGGCGTCATAACGAAACTGTGGTGCGTTGCAACCACCGAAATACCAGATCAGCATGGAGATCAGCATGGGGATCGGGCCAAGAGGCCACGATGCTCTATTGGAACCAGAGGAACACCTCACACATGGGTTGCCTTTTTTCCGCAAAAGAAATATATTGATATCACCAAGGTACCAATTACATTTAGTCTCTGCAAACAGTGCCTTAATAGCAATTTGGATGCACACAATAAAAAAAATTTATAGAAAAGAAAATTTCCGCTACAATTATCTGTTCCTTGTAACAGCGGACTAAACACCACCAAGACAGCACCAGAAATCTATCATCTCCAAAAGCGATACCTCAAAGAAGGGAACAATGCACAAGCGCTGTCATCGGCTTGATCATAGATCTTCTCACCTTGGAGGGAGTCCGTGCTAATAAAATAATGCCTTCATGTAACATCCCAAAAATTTCAAAAGAAAGAAAATGAATTTCCATGTTTCCAAATTTTGGAACCAACAAAAACTTTTATTAAATTAAGTTTGAGACATAGTGATCTTGCTTAATTCTTGTGCTATTGCCATGATTGCTTGTTATTAGTATTTGAAATGATCTTAAACCCTAAACCTCACCCCTCTTTTCACCATCCAAGTTAAAACAAAATAAAAGGAATCTAAATAAGAAAAAGGCATATGTGCCTATGGATATTTTTTGTAAATCTTTACCCTAGGCCTTTCTACTTTGATTAGAAGTTTGGAAAACCTTCATAAACCTTGCCTAGTACTTATCAAACCAACTCCAAGTTGAAACCAAAGATTTAAAAAAAAACTAAAAATGCCATAGAGGCATATGAGAGTGAAATAGCAAATTTGTGAATTTGAGGATCTTGACCCTAGGACTTGTTGTGAATGGTTGGATCACTCCTCTATACCATTTCAACACTCAACAACCTCAATTGGGTCAAGCCAAGTCAAATTAAAAATCAAATGCAACATATGCATAGAGGCATATGTGACACTTAGCCATTTCACCAAATCTTGTTCTATGCACCTATACCTTACCAAAATGGTGTGGAACCATTTCTAAACCTAATCTCACACTAAATGGACCCTAACCCATGCCCAAGTAAAGCAAGGGGAACCATTTAGAAGAATAAGAAATTTTGACACATCACCTCTTATGTGTTATGGCCATTTTTGCAAATCCTTGAGCTAGACCTTTTTGAATGGTTTCAATGGTTTGGAAATGTTCCTAAACTAATAAGAATCACATTTGAGTCAAGAAAAGTCAAATCAAATGAAGAGAAATCAAATAGTGAGAAAATCCCATTTTCCCTCACATACACTTTAGCCAATTTTGCAATTCTTCAACCAAGGCCACCATGGCTTGTGCCATTGTTTGTAAAACACATATATATCAATAACACACCCTTTTGAATCCAAGAAACCAGAATCAAATGAAATAAAAATGCAAAATCCCATCTACATATGATAATGGTCATTTGGCCATTTTATATTATCTTCACCACTTTGCACCCCTGGTTTTGACTTTTCTTAAACCAACTGATGGCGTGTATTTCACACGTTCGTTGGGCAACCCCAAGAGGAAGGTATGATGCGCACAGCAGCAAGTTTTCCCTCAGAAAGAAACCAAGGTTTATCGAACCAGGAGGAGCCAAGAAGCACGTTGAAGGTTGATGGCGGCGGGATGTAGTGCGGCGCAACACCAGGAATTCCGGTGCCAACGTGGAACCTGCACAACACAACCAAAGTACTTTGCCCCAACGAAACGAGTGAGGTTGTCAATCTCACCAGGCTTGCTGTAACAAAGGATTAACCGAATTGTGTGGAAGATGATTGTTTGCGAGAGAAAACGAGAAAAACAAGTATTGCGACAGATTTGTATTTCGAGTATTAAAAGAATGGACCGGGGTCCACAGTTCACTAGAGGTGTCTCTCCCATAAGATAAAAGCATGTTGGGTGAACAAATTACGGTCGGGCAATTGACAAATAGAGAGGGCATAACAATGCACATACATGTCATGATAAGTATAGTGAGATTTAATTGGGCATTACGACAAAGTACATAGACCGCCATCCAAGCCGCATCTATGCCTAAAAAGTCCACCTTCAGGTTATCGTCCGAACCCCTTCCGAGTATTAAGTTGCAAAGCAACAGACAATTGCATTAAGTATGGTGCGTAATGTAATCAACAACTACATCCTCGGACATAGCGCCAATGTTTTATCCCTAGTGGCAACAAGACACAGCACAACCTTAGAACTTTTTGTCACCGTCCCGGTGTCAATGCGGGCATGAACCCACTACCGAGCATAAATACTCCCTCTTGGAGTTAAGAGCAAAAACTTGGCCGAGCCTCTACTAGTAACGGAGAGCATGCAAGATCATAAACAACACATATGTAATAACTTGATAATTAACATAACATGGTATTCTCTATCCATCGGATCCCGACAAACACAACATAGAGTATTACGAGATAGATGATCTTGATCATGTTAGGCAGCTCACAAGATCCAACAATGAAGCACAATGAGGAGAAGACAACCATCTAGCTACTGCTATGGACCCATAGTCCAGGGGTGAACTACTCACTCATCACTCCGGAGGCGACCATGGCGGCGTAGAGTCCTCCGGGAGATGAATCCCCTCTCCGGCAGGGTGCCGGAGGAGATCTCAAGAATCCCCCGAGATGGGATTGGCGGCGGCGGCGTCTCTGGAAGGTTTTCCGTATCGTGGTTTTTCGCATCAGGGGTTTCGCGACGGAGGCTTTAAGTAGGCGGAAGGGCAGAGTCGGAGGGCTGACGAGGGCCCACACTACAGGGCGGCGCGGCCCCCTTGGCCGCGCCGCCATGTGGTTTGGCCACCTCGTGGCCCCACTTCGTATGCTCTTCGGTCTTCCGGAAGGTTCGTGGCGAAATAGGCCCCGGGTCTTTGTTTCGTCCAATTCCGAGAATATTTCGTTACTAGGATTTCTGAAACCAAAAACAGCAGAAAACAAAGAATCGGCACTTCGGCATCTTGTTAATAGGTTAGTTCCGTGAAAATGCACGAATATGACATAAAGTGTGCATAAAACATTTAGGTATCATCAATAATATGGCATAGAACATAAGAAATTATCGATACGTCGGAGACGTATCAAGCATCCCCAAGCTTAGTTCTGCTCGTCCCGAGCATGTAAAACGATAACAAAGATAATTCCTGAAGTGATATGCCATCATAACCTTGATCATACTATTTGTAAACATATGTAGTGAATGCAGCGATCAAAACAATGGTAATGACATGAGTAAACAAGTGAATCATAAAGCAAAGACTTTTCATGAATAGTACTTCAAGACAAGTATTAATAAGTCTTGCAAAAGAGTTAACTCATAAAGCAATAAATCAAAGTAAAGGCATTGGAGCAACACAAAGGAAGATTAAGTTTCAGCGGTTGCTTTCAACTTGTAACATGTATATCTCATGGATAATTGACATAGAGTAATATAACAAGTGCAATATGCAAGTATGTAAGAATCAATGCATAGTTCACACAAGTGTTTGCTTCTTGAGGTGGAGAGAGATAGGTGAACTGACTCAACATAAAAGTAAAAGAATGGTCCTTCAAAGAGGAAAGCATCGATTGCTATATTTGTGCTAGAGCTTTTATTTTGAAAACATGAAACAATTTTGTCAACGGTAGTAATAAAGCATATGAGTTATGAAAGTTATATCTTACAAGATGCAAGTCTCATGCATAGTATACTAATAGTGCCCGCACCTTGTCCTAATTAGCTTGGACTACCGGATCTTTGCAATGCACATGTTTTAACCAAGTGTCACAATGGGGTACCTCCATGCCGCTCTGTACAAAGGTCTAAGGAGAAAGCTCGCATTTTGGATTTCTCGCTTTTGATTATTCTCAACTTAGACATCCATACCGGGACAACATGGACAACAGATAATGGACTCCTCTTTAATGCATAAGCATGTGGCAACAATTATTATTCTCATATGAGATTGAGGATATATGTCCAAAACTCGAAACTTCCACCATGATTCATGGCTTTAGTTAGCGGCCCAATGTTCTTCTCTAACAATATGCATGCTCCAACCATAAAGGTGGTAGATCTCTCTTACTTCGGACAAGACGGACATGCATAGCAACTCACATGATATTCAACAAAGATAGTTGATGGCGTCCCCAGAAGCATGGTTATCGCACAACAAGCAACTTAATAAGAGATAAAGTGCATAAGTACATATTCAATACCACAATAGTTTTTAAGCTATTTATCCCATGAGCTATATATTGCAAAGGTGAATGATGGAATTTTAAAGGTAGCACTCAAGCAATTTACTTTGGAATGGCGGATAAATACCATGTAGTAGGTAGGTATGGTGGACACAAATGGCATAGTGGTTGGCTCAAGTATTTTGGATGCATGAGAAGTATTCCCTCTCGATACAAGGTTTAGGCTAGCAAGGTTATTTGAAACAAACACAAGGATGAACGGTGCAGCAAAACTCACATAAAAGACATATTGTAAACATTATAAGACTCTACACCGTCTTCCTTGTTGTTCAAAACTCAATACTAGATGTTATCTAGACTCTAGAGAAACCAAATATGCAAACCAAATTAGCAAACTCTAAGTGTTTCTTCATTAACGGGTGCAAAGTATATGATGCAAGAGCTTAAACATGAGCACAACAATTGCCAAGTATCAAATTATCCAAGACATTTTAGAGTTACTACATGTAGCATTTTCCAATTCCAACCATATAACAATTTAACGAAGAAGAAACTTCGCCATGAATACTATGAGTAGAGCCTAAGGACATATTTGTCCATATGCTAC
Organism: Lolium rigidum; assembly: GCF_022539505.1. NCBI lineage: Eukaryota > Viridiplantae > Streptophyta > Magnoliopsida > Poales > Poaceae > Lolium > Lolium rigidum. Next base: position 300,720,949 of record NC_061510.1, on the reverse strand, counting down.
AGCGGAGCGTGTCTCTCTCCCATAAGGTGAATGCTAGGATCCATTTTATTCAAACAAAACAAAAAACAAAAACAAACCGACGCTCCAAGCAAAGTGCATAAGATGTGACGGAATAAAAATATAGTTTTAGGGGAGGAACTCGATAATGTTGTCGATGAAGAAGGGGATGCCTTGGGCATCCCCAAGCTTAGACGCTTGAGTCTTCTTATAATATGCAGGGGTGAACCACCGGGCATCCCCAAGCTTAGAGCTTTCACTCTCCTTGATCATATTGCATCATACTCCTCTCTTGATCCTTGAAAACTTCCTCCACACCAAACTCGAATCAACTTATTAGAGGGTTAGTGCATAATAAAAATTCACATGTTCAGAGGTGACACAATCATTCTTAACACTTCTGGACATTGCATAAAGCTACTGGACATTAATGGATCAAAGAAATTCATCCAACATAGCAAAAGAGGCAATGCGAAATAAAAGGCAGAATCTGTCAAAATAGAACAGTCCGTAAAGATGGATTTTATTAGGCCACCAGACTTGCTCAAATGAAAATGCTCAAATTTAATGAAAGTTGCGTACATATCTGAGGATCATGCACGTAAATTGGCTTAATTTTCTGAGCTACCTACAGGGAGGTAGACCCAGATTCGTGACAGCAAAGAAATCTGGAACTGCGCGATAATCCAAATCTAGTACTTACTTTACTATCAAAGACTTTACTTGGCACAACAAAACTCAAAACTAAGATAAGGAGAGGTTGCTACAGTAGTAAACAACTTCCAATACTCAAATATAAAACAAAAATACTGTAGTAAAAACATGGGTTGTCTCCCATAAGCGCTTTTCTTTAACGCCTTTCAGCTAGGCGCAGAAAGTGTAACTCAAGTGTTATCGCGAGATGGAGCATTGACATTACCTTGGGCTTTACCCTTACCTTTCTTGTCCTTACTCTTTGGCTTAGGGAATATATGACTACCCCCGGGTGTAGAGGTGAATTTTATGGTGCCTTCTCTCACGTCTATGACTGCTCCCAATAATTTCAGCAGGGATCTTCCGAGTGTGATTTGCCCTGTTCCTGCGCATTCAATGACAAGGTAATCAATGGATATTGTTATCCCAAGAATGGTTGTATGCACACCCGCAGCTATCCCTTTAGGAATTATAACAGAGTTATCAATAAGAGTTATTCCTTCTCCCCTTCGGTGAATTCCCAAAGTTTCAAAGATTTATGAATACCCTTAGGCATTAGGCAAAATTCAGTCATAATATCACAATTAGCACGAAGAGTTTGGTCACCTATGACAATTTTAATAGTGGGTTTCCACAATGAAGGTTCAGAGTTCACTAAAACTTGATCAAGACGGTTACGAATGTATCCATGATTTTCATTTAAGCGAGATGCACTTGTCTCAAGAGTGTTTAATCTATTATGAATGCTAATAAGGGCTGAATCAAAATTATTAGATGAATCATGTGATGCAACCAACTTCTTTATGGCATTAAAAGCTTGATCCCCATTACAATGAAGAAAATCTCCTCCCACTAAAGTATCCAAAGCATATCTATAGCGAATCATAAGACCAAAATAAAAATTACTAAGGAGCAAACTTAGAGTCATTTGAGGTTCAGTTTTACGATAAGAAGTAAAAATTCTAGACCAAGCATCCTTAAAACTCTCCTCATCCCCTTGTTTAAAAGTGAAGACTAATTCTTCAGGCGAAGAAGTAACAGGTTCAGAGCTAGACATGGTAACTAAGGTAAATTTTTTTTTGTATTTTTAATATAGAGTGCAAGACAATAATAAAGTAAACTAGATAAAGTAAATGCAAGTAAACTAATTTTTTTGTGTTTTTGATATAGAGTGCAAGACAGTAAATAAAATAAAACTAGCAACTAATTTTTTTGTGTTTTGATATAATGCAGCAAACAAAGTAGTAAATAAAATAAAGCAAGACAAAAACAAAGTAAAGAGATTGGGAAGTGGAGACTCCCCTTGCAGCGTGTCTTGATCTCCCCGGCAACGGCGCCGGAAAAAGAGCTTGATGGCGTGTATTTCACACGTTCGTTGGGCAACCCCAAGAGGAAGGTATGATGCGCACAGCGAGCAAGTTTTCCCTCAGAAAGAAACCAAGGTTTATCGAACCAGGAGGAGCCAAGAAGCACGTTGAAGGTTGATGGCGGCGGGATGTAGTGCGGCGCAACACCAGGGATTCCGGCGCCAACGTGGAACCTGCACAACACAACCAATGTACTTTGCCCCAACGGTGAGGTTGTCAATCTCACCGGCTTGCTGTAACAAAGGATTAACCGAATTGTGTGGAAGATGATTGTTTGCAGAGAAAACAGTAAAACAAGTATTGCAGCAGATTTGTATTTCAGTATTAAAAGAATGGACCGGGGTCCACAGTTCACTAGAGGTGTCTCTCCCATAAGATAAAAGCATGTTGGGTGAACAAATTACGGTCGGGCAATTGACAAATAGAGAGGGCATAACAATGCACATACATGTCATGATAAGTATAGTGAGATTTAATTGGGCATTACGACAAAGTACATAGACCGCCATCCAACTGCATCTATGCCTAAAAAGTCCACCTTCAGGTTATCGTCGGAACCCCTTCCAGTATTAAGTTGCAAAGCAACAGACAATTGCATTAAGTATGGTGCGTAATGTAATCAACAACTACATCCTCGGACATAGCGCCAATGTTTTATCCCTAGTGGCAACAGCACAGCACAACCTTAGAACTTTCACGTCACTTGTCCCAGGTGTCAATGCGGGCATGAACCCACTATCGAGCATAAATACTCCCTCTTGGAGTTAAGAGCAAAAACTTGGCCGAGCCTCTACTAGTAACGGAGAGCATGCAAGATCATAAACAACACATATGTAATAACTTGATAATTAACATAACATGGTATTCTCTATCCATCGGATCCCGACAAACACAACATAGAGTATTACGGATAGATGATCTTGATCATGTTAGGCAGCTCACAAGATCAAACAATGAAGCACAATGAGGAGAAGACAACCATCTAGCTACTGCTATGGACCCATAGTCCAGGGGTGAACTACTCACTCATCACTCCGGAGGCGACCATGGCGGCGTAGAGTCCTCCGGGAGATGAATCCCTCTCCGGCGGGGTGCCGGAGGAGATCTCCGAGAATCCCCCGAGATGGGATTGGCGGCGGCGGCTCTCGCGGAAGGTTTTCCGTATCGTGGTTTTTCGCATCAGGGGTTTCGCGACGGAGGCTTTAAGTAGGCGGAAGGGCAGAGTCGGAGGGCTGACGAGGGGCCCACACCACAGGGCGGCGCGGGCCCCCCCTTGGCCGCGCCGCCATGTGGTTTGGCCACCTCGTGGCCCCACTTCGTATGCTCTTCGGTCTTCTGGAAGGTTCGTGGCGAAATAGGCCCCCGGGTCTTTGTTTCGTCCAATTCGAGAATATTTCGTTACTAGGATTTCTGAAACCAAAAACAGCGAGAAAACAACAACCGGCACTTCGGCATCTTGTTAATAGGTTAGTTCCAGAAAATGCACGAATATGACATAAAGTGTGCATAAAACATGTAGGTATCATCAATAATATGGCATAGAACATAAGAAATTATCGATACGTCGGAGACGTATCACCAACCTTGACCAACTCTTGCCACCTCATCCAAGACCATGTCAAGGTGAACAACTTTGATGTTGACCACCAGTGCTGACTTTGACCAGGTTGACCAGAATAGAATTCACAAGTGGAGACATTGAAATCAAGAGAAGATCAACCCCCTTTTTGAAAAGTTGCAAATCATCACCAAATTGACCACCACCACCACCATTCTACCTCTCTGAATATATAATTGAGATCCACCAAAAAGATTTCCAAAATTTGACCAAAATGTTCTTGCGGCCATTATCACAAACACTTGGCAGGCATAAATTGCATATTGACATACACTCTTTTACACACTGGTTTTTAGCCTCCACCACTTTCTAATTGTGATCATCACACCCTGGTACCTCCTCTGCATCAAACAGAGCCCTTTTGCACTGAGTAAAGTGGAGACATGATCACCCTTGCATCCATGCCAAGCCCAAGGACACCACCATGCCACCCTACCTCCCCCTTCCTCTCTGGTCAGCAGCAGCACAATGTCATCAAGCACGCCTGCACTCCTCTACGCACGCCAGTACCATCGCTGACTCGAAGCCCTCACGGTATTGGCCAGAACGTCGCACGCCCAGACACGCCAGGACGATGCCAGTCACGCGGTGAGCGCGCGCTGGCATGTCACTGGACGCCACGGGACACTGCTTCGCCTCGTCAGCCTCGTCCTCCCCTCACTTTCTCCTCTTGCACGCACCATCCCCGTACCCCCAGCTACCTCCTAGACATCCTTGATAGCTCGCGGAGGAACCGTCGCCATCGCCATCATCGACGTTTTAGCCGCCAGTACCCGCCGCAGTCGCGGAAGCAACCCGAGCCGTCCCCTCCTCCTTTCTCTGCACCAGCTACACGATGAGAAGCTCCTAGCCGTCGCCTACCTCCTGCGCCCCCTAACTTGCCCCTTCGCGCCCTGGGAGCGCCATTGCCGGCGATGACCCTCCACGGCACCCCGCAGCACCCTTCACCCTATAAAAGGAGAAGCTCCCGCACTGCATTCTCCACACCATTTCTACTCCCCTCTTGCTCCTCGACCTCCTCCACCTCTTCTCCACGCCGATTACACCCTAGACCGCCCCAATTTCTCCGTCGATCGCCGGAGTCCGCCACGGTGCAATCCTGCGACTCCGTCCACCTCCGCTCCTCCCACGACTACCAATCAACTCCTCGTCGTCAACAACATCGCATAGTGATGCGTGTAGTTGACACGTCCGTTGGGAACCCCAAGAGGAAGGTGTGATGCGCACAGTAGCAAGTTTCCCTCAGTAAGAAACCAAGGTTTAATCGAACCAGTAGGAGCCAAGAAGCACGTTGAAGGTTGATGGCGGCGGGATGTAGTGCGGCGCAACACCAGAGATTCCGGCGCCAACGTGGAACCTGCACAACACAACCAAAGTACTTTGCCCCAACGAAACAGTGAGGTTGTCAACCTCACCGGCTTGCTGTAATAAAGGATTAGATGTATAGTGTGGATGATGATTGTTTGCAAGAACAGTAAAGAACAATAGCAGCAGATTTGTATTTCAGATGTAAAGAATGGACCGGGGTCCACAGTTCACTAGAGGTGTCTCTCCCATAAGATAGCATGTTGGGTGAACAAATTACGGTCGGGCAATTGACAAATAGAGAGGGCATAACAATGCACATACATGATATGATGAATATTGTGAGATTTAATTGGGCATTACGACAAAGTACATAGACCGCTATCCAGCATGCATCTATGCCTAAAAAGTCCACCTTCGAGTTATCATCCGAACCCCTTCCGGTATTAAGTGGCAAAACAACGAGACAATTGCATTAAGTATGGTGCGTAATGTAATCAATAACAACATCC
>NC_061510.1:300519711-300715357 GCF_022539505.1 Lolium rigidum | reverse complement strand
ACGCTACGCTATAAAACTGTTACTATCGATAAACTCTTGCGAGCAAGTCTCTGTTTCCGTGTGCAGCTGAATTGACAACTCCGCTGTTAAGGCTTTCAAGTATTCTTTGTCTCCCCTTGTGTCGAATCAATAAATTGGGTTTTACTACCCGCGAAGACTGCCGCGATCCCCTATACTTGTGGGTTATCAGTGAGTCATCTCCGTCGGATCCGGTTTGGGGCCGGTCAGACCGGGCCTGTGACCGGGTGGTCCGGTCCTGGGGCCGGTCAACCGGTCGCCAACCGGAAACCTCGCAAGTTTCTGTCCGGTTGCTTTCCGGTACGATGCGGGGAAATCCGGTTGGGCGGCCGGTTGACCGGGCCTGGGACCGGATGGTCCGGTTGTGGGGCCGGTCCGACCGGGTCTCGGGCCGGCCAGCCTTCTTCTCTTCCTTTGAGTGCTTCGAGCTACGTCGGGTCTAGCTTTGTGATCATCTCCATGTCCCGCTGCTCCTCTCCTTCCCTTGACCATGGCTTGTCCTCCTCTCCGGTGTCTTGGTGCGCCTTGTACCTAATGACACATAGCACATCGGCATGAGGTAGCATTCCATCCAAAGGGGTACCGAGATCAAGGGTGGTGAGGAGCGAGTTCACCTTATTGTGTAGCGCTTTAACTCGAGCCCGAGTCATCGGTCCACTTGGGGGACTAGTTGGTTTTGATGTAGTGTCGTCGGTGAGCGGGGCTACATCACCTTGGCCATGGTGTAGCGTCGACGATAGGCGGGGCTACATCATCTCCCCCCCTTGGGGAAGAGTCGTCCTCGACTCTTGTTCTTCCTCCTCACCGACGGTGTAGTCCATGACGCTTGTCCCATGTTGTGGTAGAGGGATAAAGTCGCGGTCGAAGAAGAGCTTGGGGAAAAACAACATGCGAATGGAAAGTTTGTGCATGCCAAATTTGTGATCGGCGAACAAAAGGCTCTCAATAAAACACGAAGCATCAAGTCGTTTCTCCAAGAGGCATTTGGCAAAAATGGGAACCAAAAGAGTGTCGATGTATCCAAAATGTGGTAGGGCAAACATTTGTGCATGTAAGAGTTGTAAGGTGTCAAAAATGTGTGGTGTAGCATTGTCCCAAACAAGTGGAACAAACAAAAGGCAAGTGTCGGCGGCCAAATTTGGGGCAAAATTGTTATGTGCAATGGCAAAGCGATGGAGACTTCGAACTTGGGAGAGTATGGTTGGCTTGAGCCGAGTATGAGTGTCCTCAATTGTGAAAGAATCCATTGCAATTGCCAAAGATGAAATGAGAAATCCAAAGAAGAGCAACTTTTTGTGTGACATGTGGCACAAGATGCATAAGGTGTCTCTCACATGTATGACATGGTCCTTAAGAATCTCGGAGTGTATGATGATATCATCACGACATACAACAACCATTGTGCCAACAAGATGTGTCAAGATATGTTGCATAAGAAGCAAAAGAGGTGACGAGGAGTTGGACCAAACCGGAAACTCGACAAGGCAAGTCGGAAACACACGAGGTCGAAGGCTTGTGGGAACATACCCTTTGGTGTGATTCCCGCGGGTTAGGTCCTTGTTGGGGTAGCTCTCAATTGCGCGTTTCGTGAGCTCATGCTCCGTGGCGGTGGAAGTTGTTGTGCGGGTACCTATACACACAATAGAGAGAACAAAAAGCGTGTTTGCATGGTAGAGGAACACATCATCCATCATGATGTTCCATGTCTCGTGCACATCACCATGAGTGTCAAGCAAGATAGTATGAAATGCATGGCGATAGTGCAAATGGCAAGAGGGTGCATTCATGGCATGCGGCAACTCATGATCATCAAAAATGGAGAAGGCTATGGGGGCCATCTCGTGGACAATGAAATAGGCATTCTTGCATACCAAGCATAAGAAAGACCAATTGTTCGCAATCTTGGATGCAAGGATCATGGAAGAGTGTAAACATTTGGGGCAAAGCATGCGGAAGCTAATGTCATCCTTGTCATTATCATTGCAAGCAATACATGGTAAAGAGCAAGTGGTCGAAATATTGCAAGCAATGGTAGAAAAATTGAAGCTCTCATAGCATGGCATGGTCATGGTATCACAAGCATTCACTTCCACATGATCAACAATGTTATCAAGCAAAGTATCGCATGGGAAAATGAAAGTAGCATGTGACGTAGCAAATGTATCATCAAGATCATGCATGCACTCATAAGGCATCATGTCCACTAGTGGGATCATGGCATCATCAACACCTATGTTGTTACCTTTGTAGGCCGACTCATTTGAGGTAGGTGTTGTGGAGGTAGGAGGATCCATGTGGTCGACATGTCCATCTTGGCGCAAGCATGGTGAGATATCATCATCTTCATGCACCATGTACATCGTCTCCATGATCGGGAACTCATCCTCCGTGAAACCTAGTGCAACATAAGAAGACACAAACTAGGGAGAGGTTAATGTGTTAGCAAATGCAATGTCCTCCATGGACCTATCATCTACCTCTCTCAACTCACTTAGTGTATCACTCATGTCCTCCAAATGGAAGCACTCAAACTCACATATGGGGTGGGAGTCACTCAACTCACTATCACTCTCACTCAAGTGGGGTAGGTGGCTCTCATGCTCACATGGGATTGGTACCAACTCCTCAATCAAGCATATAGGAGTAGGCTCGACTTTCTCATCTCCATGCGCCTCCTTGGTTGAAGGGAAGTTCCCATGCTCAACCATCTCAACTCCATCGGAAAGGAGGAGTTGTCTGAGGGCTAAAGGAGGGGTTCCAGGTCCTTATATAGGCATACATGGCCAGCAAGGTGAAAAGGTACGCAAATGGATAACTTAGACAGTTTGGTGAGTCATTTCCGTCGGATCCGGTTTGGGGCCGGTCAGACCGGGCCTGTGACCGGGTGGTCCGGTCCTGGGGCCGGTCGACCGGTCGCCAACCGGAAACCATGCAAGTTTCTGTCCGGTTACTTTCCGGTACGATGCGGGGAAATCCGGTTGGGCGGCCGGTTGACCGGGCCTGGGACCGGATGGTCCGGTTGTGGGGCCGGTCCGACCGGGTCCTGGGCCGGCCAGCCTTCTTCTCTTCCTTTGAGTGCTTCGAGCTACGTCGGGTCTAGCTTCGTGATCATCTCCATGTCCCGCTGCTCCTCTCCTTCCCTTGACCATGGCTTGTCCTCCTCTCCGGTGTCTTGGTGCGCCTTGTACCTAATTACACATAGCACATCGGCATGAGGTAGCATTCCATCCAAAGGGGTACCGAGATCAAGGGTGGTGAGGAGCGAGTTCACCTTATTGTGTAGCGCTTTAACTCGAGCCCGAGTCATCGGTCCACTTGGGGGACTAGTTGGTCTTGATGTAGTGTCGTCGGTGAGCGGGGCTACATCACCTTGGCCATGGTGTAGCGTCGACGATAGGCGGGGCTACATCACCTAATGGAAAGGTGGGAGTCCCACCTCAAGTGGGAATCCCACCTTGGGTAGGTTTCCCTACACATGGAAGGTTTTAGGTTTGGGTCTTATTCGAAGATTTGTAGTCCAACACTTGGGGGTTCCACCTATATAATGAGGGACAAGGGGAGGGGGCCGGCCACCTCAAGCGAAAGCCTTGGCCGCACCCCATAGTGGTCGGCCACCCCCTCTCCCAAACCCTAGCCGCCCCATCTCCTCTACCTCTCCCGCAAACGCTTAACGAAGCTCCGCCGGAGATCTCCATCGACACCGCCACCACGCCATCGTGCTGCCGGGATTCAAGGAAGAGCTACTACTTCCGCTGCCCGCTAGAACGGGGAGAAGGACGTCGTATTCATCAACACCGAACGTGTGACCGAGTACGGAGGTGCTGCCCGATTGTGGCACCGTCAAGATCTTCTACGCGCTTTTGAAAGCGGCAAGTGATCATCTTCTGCAACAACGAGAGCCTCCTCTCGTAGGATTTGGAAATCTTTAAGGGTTAGTCTCGTTCATCCCCTCATTGCTACCGTATTCTAGATTGCATCTTGGCTTGGATTGCGTTCTCGCGGTAGGAATTTTTTTGTTTTCTATGCTACGAATCCCTACAGTGGTATCAGAGCCGTGTGTATGCATAGATGGTTGTACGAGTAGAACACAATTGTTTTGTGGGCGTTGATGCTTTGTTGGCTTTAGTTTGAGTACTTTGCATCTTTGTGGCATAGTGGGATGAAGCGGCTCGGGCTAACTTTACATGACCGCGTTCATGAGATTTGCTCCACGCTCGACATGCAACTTGTATTGCATAAGTGGCTTTGCGGGTGTCTCGTCTCTCCTACTATAGTGAAGATTCAATTTACTCTTCTACCGACAACACTAGTATCACCGTTGTGGTTCATGTTCGTAGGTAGATTAGATCTCACTCGAAAACCCTAAACCACGTAAAATATGCAAACCAAATTAGAGACGTCTAACTTGTTTTTGCAGGGTTTGGTGATGTGATATGGCCATAATGTGATGATGAATATGTATGAGATGATCATTATTGTATTGTGGCAACCGGCGGGAGCCTTATGGTTGTCTTTAAATTTCATGTTGAGTAGTATTTCAAAGAAGTTGTAATAGTTGCTACATGGGAGAACAATCATGAAGACGGCGCCATCGACCTTGACGCTACGCCGACGATGATGGAGATCATGTCCGTGCTTTGGAGATGAAGATCAAAGGTGCAAAGACAAAGGGGCCATATCATATCACATATGAACTGCATGTGATGTTAATCCTTTTTATGCATCTTATTTTGCTTAGATCGCGACGGTAGCATTATAAGATGATCCCTCTCACTAAAATATCAAGATAATAAAGTGTTCATCCTTAGTAGCATAGTTACCAATACTTGTCGTTTCGAAACATCTCGTGATGATCGGGTATGATAGATTCAACAAGTGTATACAACGGGTGCAAGCCAGTTTTGCACACGCGGATACTAAGGTTGCCTTGACGAGACTAGCATGTACAGACATGGTCTCGGAACACGTGATACCGAAAGGTAGAGCATGAATCATATGATTGATATGATGAACACTTTGAGTGTTCGCCATTGAAGTTACATCTTGTCTCGTGATGATCGGACTTGGTGTGGTGGATTTGGTTCGTGTGATCACTAAGACAATTCGAGGGATATTGTTTTGAGTGGGAGTTCACGTAGTTTTTAATTTTGTTAAATTAAAATTTGAACTCAATTTGTCATAAACTTAGTCTAAAATATTGCAAATATATGTTGTAGATTATGGCGTCCCCAATCAATTTTAACCAGTTCCTAGAGAAAGAAAAGCTTAAGAGCAACGGTAGCAACTTCACCGACTGGTTCCGTCATGTGAGGATTTTCCTCGCTGGTGGAAACCTGCAATATGTGCTTGATGCACCGCTAGGTGACCCTCCTACGTGAACCGAAACCGATGAAGTAAAGAATGTTTACGCAACTCGGAAAACTCGGTACTCTCAAGTTCGAGTGTGCCATCCTATGCGATCCGGAAGCCGATCTTCAAAAACGTTTTGAGCACCACGATCCTCATGAGTTGGTCAATGAGCTGAAAGCTATCTTTGAAACTCATACGGCCATGGAATGCTATGAAGCATCGAAACACTTCTTCAGTTGCATGATGGAAGAAGGCAGCTCCGTTAGTGAGCACATGCTCGCCATGACCGGGCATGCGAAGAGACTCAGTGATCTGGGAATAGTGATTCCTAACAGACTGGGGATTAATCGTGTCCTTCAATCACCGCCACCTAGTTACAAGAACTTTGTGATGAACTACAATATGCAGAACATGAACAAAGAGTTACCTGAACTCTTCGCCATGCTGAAATCTGCTGAGATTGAGATCAAGAAAGAGCACCAAGTGTTGATGGTCAACAAGACCACCACTTTCAAGAAACAGGGCAAGTCTAAAGGAAAAATCAAGAAGGGTGGCAAGAAAGCTGCCACGCCTCCTGTGAAACCTAAGAATGGCCCTAAGCCTCATACTGAGTGCTATGACTGCAAGGAGAAGGGACACTGGAAGCGTAATTGCTCCAAGTATTTGGCTGATCTGAAGAGCGGCCTTGTCAAGAAGAAGAAAGAAGGTATATCTGATATACATGTTATAGATGTTTATCTTACTGGTTCTCGTACTAGTACCTGGGTATTTGATACTGGTTCGGTTGATCATATTTGTAACTCAAAACAGGAACTAAGGAACAAACGAAGACTATTGAAGGATGAAGTGACGATGCGCGTTGGAAATGGATCCAAGGTCAATGTGATCGCTGTCAGCACACTCCCTCTACATCTACCTTCGGGATTAGTTTTAAACCTCAATAATTGTTATTTTGTACCCGCGTTGAGCATGAACATTATATCTGGATCTTGTTTAATGCAAGACGGTTATTCATTCAAGTTTGAGAATAATGGTTGTTCTATTTTTATGAATAATATCTTTTATGGTCGAGCACCTGAGAAGAATGGTTTATTTCTATTAGATCTCGATAGTAGTGATACACATGTTCATAACGTTGATGCTAAACGAATTAAATTGAATGATAATTCTACTTATATGTGGCACTGTCGTCTTGGTCATATTGGAGTGAAACGCATGAAGAAACTCCATACCGATGGATTACTAGAATCACTTGACTTTGAGTCACTTGATAGATGCGAAGCATGTCTAATGGGAAAATGACTAAGACTCCATTCTCTGGTATTATGGAGCGAGCTACAGACTTATTGGAAATCATACATACCGATGTGTGCGGACCAATGAGTGTAGCCTCGCGCGGTGGTTATCGTTATGTTCTAACTTTCACAGATGATCTGAGTAGATATGGGTATATCTATTTCATGAAACATAAATCCGAAACTTTCGAGAAGTTCAAGGAATTCCAAAGTGAAGTAGAAAATCAACGTAACAAGAAGATTAAATTTCTACGATCTGATCGCGGAGGTGAATATCTGAGTTATGAGTTTAGCATGCATTTAAAGAAATGTGGAATACTTTCGCAATTGACACCGCCGGGAACACCACAACGAAACGGTGTGTCCGAACGTCGTAATCGAACTCTCTTAGATATGGTTCGTTCTATGATGTCTCTTACTGATTTGCCGTTATCATTTTGGAGTTATGCATTAGAGACAGCTGCATTCACTTTAAATAGGGCACCATCTAAATCCGTTGAAACGACACCGTATGAATTATGGTTTAATAAGAAACCTAAGTCTGTGTTGGAGATATGCCCAAGAGGCAATAATAAAATGGTTATTATAATATATCTTTGTGTTTATGATAATGTTTGCATACCATGCTATAATTGTATTAACCGAAACATTGATACATGTGTGTTATGTAAACAACAAGGAGTCCCTAGTAAGCCTCTTGTATAACTAGCTTGTTGATTAATGGATGATCATGGTTTCGTGATCATGAACATTGGATGTTGTTAATAACAAGGTTATGTCATTGGGTGAATGATATAATGGACATACACCCAAATAAGCGTAGCATGAGATCAAGTCATTAAATTCAATTTGCTATAAGCTTTCAATACATAGTTGCCTAAGTCCTTCGACCATGAGATCATGTAAATCACTTACACCGGAAGGGTACTTTGATTACATCAAACGCCATTGCGTAAATGGGTGGTTATAAAGATGGGATTAAGTATTTGGAAAGTGTGAGTTGAGGCATATGGATCAATAGTGGGATTTGTCCATCCCGATGACGGATAGATATACTCGGGCCCTCTCGGTGGAATGTCATCCGATTAGCTTGCAAGCATATGATTGGATCATAGGAGATGACATACCACGGTACGAGTAAAGAGTACTTGTCGGTAACGAGGTCGAACAAGGTATGGAGATACCGATGATCAAACCTCGGACAAGTAAAATATCGCGAGACAAAGGGAATTGGCATCGTATGTAAATGGTTCAATCGATCACTAAGTCATCGTTGAATATGTGGGAGCCATTATGGATCTCCGGATCCCGCTATTGGTTATTGCTCGGAGAGGAGTCTCGACCATGTCTGCATAGTTCGCGAACCGTAGGGTGACGCGCTTAAGGTTCGATGTCGCATAAGTAGATTCGGAATATGAGATGGAGTCCGAAGTTTGTTCGGAGTCTCGGATGAGATCCAGGACATCACGAGGAGGTCCGGAATGGTCCGGAGAATAAGATTCATATATGGGAAGTTATTTTCCGGGGTTCGGAAAAAGTTTCGGTGTTTGACCGAAGCTTCTAGAAGGTTCTAGAGGGCCACCGGTGGGCCCACCACCCCGGGAGGGACCACATGGGCCAAGGGAGTGCAGCCTGGCCTAATGGGCCAGGGGCACCTAGCCCTCAAGGCCCAGCCGGCCAGCCCCCTAGGGATAAGATCAAATCCCGGAGGATAAGATCAAATCCCTAAAATCGAGGGAGCAACTTTGGAAGGGGAAGCAAACTTGGAAGGGGATGATTTCTGATCCCCCTTTCCTTCGTGCGCTGGTGGGGCCCAAGGGGCTGCCTTGGCCGCCCCTCCCTCTATAAATAGAGGAGAGGGGCAGCCGGCCACTTGTCCCTACACACCAAAGTCTGCCGCCCCCCTCTCTCCTCCACCGCAAGTCTGCTCCGGCTTGGCGAAGCCCTGCAGCTTTTCTCCTCCACCACCACCACCACGCCGTCGTGCTGCTGGGATTCCGAGGGGATCTACCACACCTCCGCTGCCCGCTGGAACGGGGAGAGGAAGGGCTACATCGACACCGTACGCGCGACCGAGTACGGAAGTGCTACCGGATTGCAAAGACGGGGATGATTGTCTACACCAACAACGAGATCTAATCTTGTAGGCTTTGGAAATCTTCGAGGGTTAGTCTCATATCAATCTCGTTGCTTCGATCTTGTAGATTAGATCTTGGGTGTTCCATAGATTAGATCTTGGATTTATTCGTTTTGCGGTAGGAAAATTTTTGTTTTCTATGCTACGAACCCCATCAGTGGTATCAGAGCCATGTCTATGCATAGATCCGTTGCACGAGTAGAACACAATGGTTTTGTGGGCGTTGATGCTTTTGTTGCTTTAGTTTGTGTACTTTGCATCTTGCGGGATGGTGGGATGAAGCGGCCCGGGCTAACTTTACATGACCGCGTCTCATGAGACTTGCTCCACGCTTGACATGCAACTTGTATTGCATAAGTGGCTTTGCGGGTGTCTGTCTCTCCCACCATAGTGAAGATCCAATTTACTCTTTCTATTGACAACACTAGTATCGCCGTTGTGGTTCATGTTCGTAGGTAGATTGGATCTTACTCGAAAACCCTAAACCACGTAAAATATGCAAACCAAATTAGAGGCGTCTAACTTGTTTTTGCAGGGTTTGGTGATGTGATATGGCCATGATGTGATGATGATTATATTTGATGTATGAGATGTTCATTATTGTATTATGGCAACCGGCGAGAGCCTAATGGTTGTCTTTAAATTTGTTAAGACCTGCGTGTCTATTCATCTTGTAATAGCTTTATTTCAAGTAGTTGTTATAGTAGCTATAAGTGATGGACAACCATGAAGCGGTGCCATGGACCTTGGTGCAATGCTCGGTGATGATGGAGATCATGCTCGTGTGCTTTGGAGATGGAGATCAAAAGCACAAGAAGAAAGGCCATATCATATCACATATTATGAATTGCATGTGATGTTAATCCTTTATGCATCTTATCTTGCTTAGATCGCGACGGTAGCATTATAAGATGATCCCTCACATTAATATCAAGATAATAAAGTGTTCTCCCCTCGTATGCACCGTTGCTACGGTTCGTCGTTTTGAAGCATCTCGTGATGATCGGATGTGATAGATTCTACGTTCACATACAACGGGTGTAAGCCATGTTTGCACACGCGGATTACTTGGGTTTGCTTGGCGAGCCTAGCATGTACAGACATGGCCTCGGGACACAGGAAACCGAAAGGTTGAACACGAGTCATATGGATGATATGATCAACATGTTGATGTTCACCATTGAAGCTACATCATCTCACGTGATGATCGGTTTTGGTGTAGTGGATTTGGATCATGTACCACTTAACAACCATGAGGGATGTTGTATTAAGTGGGAGTTCATTAGTAATTAGATTAAAACATGAACTAATTATCATGAACATAGTCTCGAATAGTATTTTGAATTAAAGTTTGTAGAATTGGCATCCGTTTTCTACTATGCGCTAGTCTTGTAATTGAGATAGAAATAATGTTAAGTCTGACAAGTAACTTTACGGACTGGTACCGTATTGTTAAAGAATCAAGATATGATTAAGTCCTAATGCAAACTTTTAGTAAACCTCACATTGATGATTCAAAGAGCAATGGTTTCAATTAGTACAAAATCATCTTGTCTCCGTGAAACTTGAAGTTCAAATCCGTTTGAAAAGTAAGGAGCTGAAAATTTTGTTTTCATAAATAAGCGAGGTATGAGATATATGTGATATCTAAGACCTTATTGCAAGATGATAGAATATAATCTAGTGAGACTACATAAACTCATAAGTTTTATGGGAATGTACGAAGGTTGAAGACGCTAGGCGTCCCAATCCTCCAACTAAGTTGGGCACTAACGATATTCGCATATCCATGAAGTGATCGTCCTTAGTATGCACCGTTGCTAAGACTCGTCGTTTCGAAGCATCACGTGATGATCGGGTGTGATAGATTCTACGTGTGCATACAACGGGTGCAAGCCAGATTTGCACATGCGAATACTGAGGTTAAACTTTACGAGCCTAGCATGTACAGACATGGTCTCGGAAAGTCGTCATGATTTGATGGATAAAATTATGAGTGAAATTGTTCATCACATTAAAGGGTAACTAATAGTGAAATCTGGAACACTTGTCATGTGATGACCAACTTCAAGGTAAGAACCTCGAGGTAATTGGTATTTGACCAATGGACCTAAAAGTTATTGAATGTGAAGTGTTTTTTGAGATGAGGAAAGCTAAAAGAGAAAATACAAAAGATATTTTGGCAGAAAGAAAGAAAAGACTAGAAAGTCTAGCTCAGGTGTATATAGATGATATACATGTTATGGATGTATTCCTTGTTTGGTCACATAATAAAATTCTTGGGTATTTGTACCAGATTGGTTGGTATGAGATGTCATACAATACAACGCAATACAAGAATACGATGACCTAAGTGACTGATAAGGAATATGGTAATAATGCACGTCTGGAACATAATAAAGTGTTATTATGTTTGTCGGTGGCATTCTACCTAGCCCTTAGAATTTATAATAAAGAACTTAATAAATTGTTATTTTGCTCTGGTCAAATGAAAACAATGAGTTGTTCAAATTATGACATTGCTCCATGTACGATGGATAAGTTATTATAAATCTTAATGGTTAAACACACATACATAACACTGACGCTAAAATGCCATAAGGCAAATGATTTGAATTCCACTTATTTGTGGATCCGCCATTTAGGTCATGTTAGAAAGGAACGCATAAAGGAACTCCATTTGAATGGAATTTTGGAGTCATATGATTTTTTGAATCATTTGGCACTTGCAAATCTCTTCTAAAAGGAAATGACTTAAATACCGTTCATAGGCCAAGAGTTGAACGGACAACTAACTTAGTGGAAAATACATGATGATGTATGTGGTTCACTAGGCATAGTTGTGTGCGGGAGATTCTTTTACTTCATGAAAACTTCCAACAATGAATTGAGTATATATATGTGGATATATTCGATAAGGAAGAAGTTTGAAACATTTGAATGAATTCGGATAAATTTCAGCATGAAGTGGAAATCATCGTAATAGAAAAGTCAAATATCTATGATTGGATCATGGTGGAAATATTTGAATTACAAGTTTTAGCGAACATCTAAGAGAGTTATGAAATTGTTCTACAACTCACGTTTCTTGGAGTATCATAGTGATGATGTAGTATCCGAAAGACGTATCCAAACCTTGTTGGGTTAATGATGAGATAAAATGACGCCATTATATTTTTGTGGATTATGCTTTAGAGACTACCGCTTTTACACTGAATAGAGCATCATCATGATCCGTTGAGATGACACCATACAAGTTATGGCATGGGTAAAAACCCTAATAGTCCTTTCTTAAAATTTTGGTATAAGTAAATGAGTTTACAACCAAAACCGGATGAATGTCTTTGTTGGTTATCCCAAAAGAATGGATTGGGAGTTCTTCCCACTATATATGAAGTAAAAGACAAAAGTGTTTGTTAATGTTACTTGCTTATTTCCAAGAAATTGTTTTCTAGCAAAGTATTTGAGTGGGAGGACAATAGAACTTGATAAGGTTTATGAACCTGAGCGTAATGATCAGAGTAGCGCAGCATCGGAATTGGTTCCGGAAGCGGCCACGACGATCATGGCTCCCATGACTACAAAGTGTTTTAGCCATGGAGATCGAAGTACATATTGAACCTTGTAGGTATGGTTTACTTTGTGATCAAATAAATGATTTGTGGACAAAGGATTGTTTTTGAACAATGATAAACCAACTACATACAAAGAAGTTATGATGGGCCCTGACTCCGTTAAAATGGCTATGCGCCGTGAAATCCAAGATAGATGAATACTTTTTGAAGGTAAATGGATCTATAAAATAGATGGACTTGGATGGAATATCCTTAAAGAAGCTTGACTTATCGAAAAGTTGTTTACGACAAAGTTCAAAGAGTTGACTACGATAAGATTAGATCTTCCGTGGCAATGCTTAAAGTCTATGTGGATTATTCTAGTAATCACTACATATTTCTTTTATGAGATATGATAGTAGGATGGCAGAAATACATTCCTTGCCGAAGTGTGTATGAAGGATGTATACTAGATACAACCAAGAATTTTTGCTAGTCCGTGGAATACTAGATAGGTATACGAACTTCAATTGGATGAAGTGAGTATCACGGAGTTGGAATCTTCACCGGATGAAATAGTCAAAGAGTTTTTGATTTCATCAGAAACGATGAAGATGCTTGCATTTGCAAGAAATTAAGTGGGAGCGCTGAGACATATTTATAATACTTTATGTAGATGACATATCGTTGATTATAAATAATGTAATTATATAATTGATTTAAAAGTTTCATTGAGAATTAATTTCAATGAAAGGATATGGACTGAAACATATTTTAGTGTCAAGATCTATAAAGATAGATTGAAACACATAATAAGTTTAAGTCAAAGTACATAGAGTGAATATTGAAGTAGTTCAATATAAAAATGTTAAGAAGGTGTTCTTTTCCATGTGAAGGTTTAACAAGACTTGAGTGTATTTGACACTCAATGAGTAAAAACACATCAGTGACTTTAGATCACGAATAATATGTACAAAGTCAGATGTCCTGTGCTCTAAAGTGTTACGAGCATATACCAGAATGATTCATGTAATGATCATTGGACAACAGTAAGAATATCCCTGAGTGCTTTAGAAGAACCAAGGATATATATAGTTTTATATGGGTAATGACAAACAAATCGATGTAAAGTGTTGCGCCGATATTAGTTTGGTCACATATAAAAATAAAATTTCAATCTCAATTAGGCTAAGTGTTATTTAAAAAGGTAGCACAATGAGCTAGAAGTTGTCTATGCTAGATTTAGATGAGTTCTAAATATTGTGACGGATTCTACAAACGAAGGCAGAGTGTGTCATTGTTTTGACAATGACTCGAGGATGTTAAGTCAAGAAGTTCTTTGAGAACTTGGTGTAGTTCCGATAGTGTCGAACTTTGAAGCTATATTGTGTGTGACAATATTAGTGACATATTTCAGACCGCGGAATTAAGGTTCCGCCGTAAGACCAAACATATTTAATGCCAACTCATTTGGAAAATGAGTAATGCGTGAAGACGCAAATGAATTGCAAAATACATACGTTTTTGAACAGTCAGATCCGTTGACTAAAACCTCTCCCGTGAGCAAAACATGATAAGCACCAGAAGGCCAAGGTGCTATATCTTTACAAATGTAAACTAGATTATTGACTCTAGTGCAAGTGGGAGACTGTTGGAGATATGCCCAAGAGGCAATAATAAAATGGTTATTATAATATATCTTTGTGTTTATGATAATGTTTGCATACCATGCTATAATTGTATTAACCGAAACATTGATACATGTGTGTCATGTAAACAACAAGGAGTCCCTAGTAAGCCTCTTGTATAACTAGCTTGTTGATTAATGGATGATCATGGTTTCGTGATCATGAACATTGGATGTTGTTAATAACAAGGTTATGTCATTGGGTGAATGATATAATGGACATACACCCAAATAAGCGTAGCATGAGATCAAGTCATTAAATTCAATTTGCTATAAGCTTTCAATACATAGTTGCCTAAGTCCTTCGACCATGAGATCATGTAAATCACTTACACCGGAAGGGTACTTTGATTACATCAAACGCCATTGCGTAAATGGGTGGTTATAAAGATGGGATTAAGTATTTGGAAAGTGTGAGTTGAGGCATATGGATCAATAGTGGGATTTGTCCATCCCGATGACGGATAGATATACTCGGGCCCTCTCGGTGGAATGTCATCTGATTAGCTTGCAAGCATATGATTGGATCATAGGAGATGACATACCACGGTACGAGTAAAGAGTACTTGTCGGTAACGAGGTCGAACAAGGTATGGAGATACCGATGATCAAACCTCGGACAAGTAAAATATCGCGAGACAAAGGGAATTGGCATCGTATGTAAATGGTTCAATCGATCACTAAGTCATCGTTGAATATGTGGGAGCCATTATGGATCTCCGGATCCCGCTATTGGTTATTGCTCGGAGAGGAGTCTCGACCATGTCTGCATAGTTCGCGAACCGTAGGGTGACGCGCTTAAGGTTCGATGTCGCATAAGTAGATTCGGAATATGAGATGGAGTCCGAAGTTTGTTCGGAGTCTCGGATGAGATCCAGGACATCACGAGGAGGTCCGGAATGGTCCGGAGAATAAGATTCATATATGGGAAGTTATTTTCCGGGGTTCGGAAAAAGTTTCGGTGTTTGACCGAAGCTTCTAGAAGGTTCTAGAGGGCCACCGGTGGGCCCACCACCCCGGGAGGGACCACATGGGCCAAGGGAGTGCAGCCTGGCCTAATGGGCCAGGGGCACCTAGCCCTCAAGGCCCAGCCGGCCAGCCCCCTAGGGATAAGATCAAATCCCGGAGGATAAGATCAAATCCCTAAAATCGAGGGAGCAACTTTGGAAGGGGAAGCAAACTTGGAAGGGGATGATTTCTGATCCCCCTTTCCTTCCGTGCGCTGGTGGGGCCCAAGGGGCTGCCTTGGCCGCCCCTCCCTCTATAAATAGAGGAGAGGGGCAGCCGGCCACTTGTCCCTACACACCAAAGTCTGCCGCCCCCTCTCTCCTCCACCGCAAGTCTGCTCCGGCTTGGCGAAGCCCTGCAGCTTTTCTCCTCCACCACCACCACCACGCCGTCGTGCTGCTGGGATTCCGAGGGGATCTACCACACCTCCGCTGCCCGCTGGAACGGGGAGAGGAAGGGCTACATCGACACCGTACGCGCGACCGAGTACGGAAGTGCTACCGGATTGCAGCACTGGGGATGATTGTCTACACCAACAACGAGATCTAATCTTGTAGGCTTTGGAAATCTTCGAGGGTTAGTCTCATATCAATCTCGTTGCTTCGATCTTGTAGATTAGATCTTGGGTGTTCCATAGATTAGATCTTGGATTTATTCGATTTGCGGTAGGAAAATTTTTGTTTTCTATGCTACGAACCCCATCAAGCTGTCGTTCCTTAAAGTTTGGGGTTGCGAAGCCTATGTAAAAAAGTTACAACCGGACAAGCTAGAACCCAGAGCGGAGAAATGCGTCTTCATAAGATACCCTAAGGAAACTATAGGGTACACTTTCTATCACAGATCCGAAGGCAAAATCTTTGTTGCTAAGAACGGAACCTTTCTTGAGAAAGAATTTCTCACTAAAGAAGTGACCGGAAGAAAAGTAGAACTCGACGAGATTACTCGAATCTTCTCTCGTTGATCGAGTAGCGCGATGACCGGAAGTTGTTCATGTGCCGCTCGCACCGGTAACAGAGGAAGCTAATGATAATGATCATGAAACTTCGAATGAGATAGCTACTGATCCTCGCAGATCGACAAGGGAACGTGCCACTCCTGATTGGTATGATCCTTGTCTAAATGTCATGATTGTGGACAACAATGATGAAGACCATGCGACGTATGAAGAAGCGATGATGAGCCAGATTCCAACAAATGGCAAGAAGCCATGAAATCCGAAATGGGATCCATGTATGATAACAAAGTGTGGACTTTGGTAGACTTACCTGATAGCCGCAAGGCTGTCGAGAATAAATGGATCTTCAAATGAAAAACAGATGCTGATGGTAATATTACTGTCTATAAAGCTCGACTTGTCGCAAAGGGTTTCCGACAAATTCAAGGTGTTGACTACGATGAGACTTTCTCACCTGTAGCAAAGCTAAAATCTGTTAGGATTTTGTTAGCAATAGCTGCATTTTTCGATTATGAGATTTGGCAGATGGATGTCAAAACGGCATTCCTTAATGGAGATATTGAGGAAGAGTTGTATATGGTACAACCCAAAGGTTTTGTCGATCCTAAAAATGCTGACAAGGTATGCAAACTTCAGCGTTCAATTTATGGACTGAAGCAAGCATCCAGAAGTTGGAACCGACGCTTTGATAAGGTGATCAAAGACTTCGGGTTTATACAGTGTCATGGAGAGGCCTGTATTTACAAGAAAGTGAGTGGGAGCTCTGTAGCGTTCCTAATATTATATGTAGATGACATATTATTGATTGGGAATGATATAGAACTATTAAGCAGTGTAGAAGGTTATTTGAATAATAGTTTTTCAATGAAAGACCTTGGTGAAGCATCGTACATATTAGGCATCAAGATTTATAGAGATAGATCAAAACGCCTAATAGGGCTTTCACAGAGTACATACCTGGACAAGATTCTAAAGAAGTTTAGAATGGACGAAAGTAAGAACGGATTCTTACCTATGTTACCAGGTAAGGTCTTGAGTAAGACTCAAGGTCCAGCTACAGCACAAGAAAGAGAAAGGATGAATCAGATCCCCTATGCCTCGGCAGTAGGCTCTATCATGTATGCCATGCTATGTACTAGACCGGATATAGCACATGCTGTTAGTTTAACTAGGAGATATCAAAGTGATCCAGGAATGGAACACTGGACAGCGGTCAAGAATATCCTGAAGTACTTAAAAAGAACTAAGGATATGTTTCTTTGTTATGGAGGTGACCAAGAGCTCGTTGTAACCAGTTACACCGATGCAAGTTGGAACACTGATCCTGATGACTCTAAGTCTCCGTCTGGTTACGTGTTTATATTGAATGGTGCTGCAGTAAGCTGGTCAAGCTCGAAGCAGTCACGGTGGCGAAGTCTTCAACAGAATCGGAGTACATAGCAGCTTCAGAGGCTTCATCAGAAGCGGTATGGATGAAGAGTTTCATTGTAGAGCTCGGTGTGGTTCCTAGTGCATTGGACCCTGATACGTCCCAAACGTATCTATAATTTCTTATGTTCCATGCTACTTTTATGATGATACTCACATGTTTTATACACATTATATGTCATATTTATGCATTTTCCGGCACTAACCTATTGATGAGATGCCGAAGAGCCGATTGCTTGTTTTCTGCTGTTTTTGGTTTCAGAAATCCTAGTAAGGAAATATTCTCGGAATTGGACGAAATCAACGCCCAGGGTCCTATTTTTGCACGAAGCTTCCAGAAGACCAGAGGACTTATGAAGTGGGGCCACGAGGTGGCCAGACACTAGGGCGGCGCGGCCAGCAAGGGGCCCGCGCGGCCCTGTTGTGTGGGCCCCTCGTGACGCCTCTTGACCTGCCCTTCCGCCTACTTAAAGCCTCCGTCGCGAAACCCCCAGTACCGAGAGCCACGATACGGAAAACCTTCCAGAGACGCCGCCGCCGCCAATCCCATCTCGGGGGATTCAGGAGATCGCCTCCGGCACCCTGCCGGAGAGGGGAATCATCTCCCGTAGGTCTCTTCATCGCCATGATCGCCTCCAGATCGATGTGTGAGTAGTTCACCCCTGGACTATGGGTCCATAGCAGTAGCTAGATGTTCATCTTCTCCTCATTGTGCTATCATGTTAGATCTTGTGAGCTGCCTATCATGATCAAGATCATCTATTTGTAATCCTACATGTTGTGTTTGTTGGGATCCGTTGAATATTGAATACTATGTCAAGTTGATTATCAATCTATCATATATGTTATTTATGTTCTTGCATGCTCTCCGTTGCTAGTAGAGGCTCTGGCCAAGTTGATACTTGTGACTCCAAGAGGGAGTATTTATGCTCGATAGTGGGTTCATGCCTCCACTAAATCTGGGACGAGTGACGAAAGTTCTAAGATTGTGGATGTGCTTGTTGCTACTAGGGATAAAACATCGATGCTTTGTCTAAGGATATTTGTGTTGATTACATTACGCACCATACTTAATGCAATTGTCTCGTTGTTTACAACTTAATACTAGAGGGGGTTCGGATGATAACCTCGAAGGTGGACTTTTTAGGCATAGATGCATGCTGGATAGCGGTCTATGTACTTTGTCGTAATGCCCCGATTAAATCTCATAGTACTCATCATGATATATGTATGTGCATTGTTATGCCTTCTTTATTTGTCAATTGCCCAACTGTAATTTGTTCACCCAACATCTGCTATCTTATGGGAGAGACACCACTAGTGAACTGTGGACCCCGGTCCTATTCTTTACATCTGAAATACAAACTGCTCTTCGCAAACAACCATCATCATCCACACTATACATCTAATCCTTTGTTTACGAGCAAGCCGGTGAGATTGACAACCACGTCGTTACGTTGGGGCAAAGTTCCGTGATTGTGTTGTGCGGGTTCCACGTTGGCGCCGGAATCCCCGGTGTTGCGCCGCACTACACTCCTCCACCATCAACCTTCAACGTGCTTCTTGGCTCCTCCTGGTTCGATAAACCTTGGTTTCTTTCGAGGGAAAACTTGCTACCGTACGCATCACACCTTCCTCTTGGGGTTCCCAACGGACGTGTCAACTACACGCATCAAGCATTTTTTCTGGCGCCGTTGCCGGGGAGATCAAGACACGCTGCAAGGGGAGTCTCCACTTCCAATCTCTTTACTTTGTTTTTGTCTTGCTTTACTTTATTTACTGCTTTGTTTGCTCTCTATATCAAAAACACAAAAAAAATTAGTTGCTAGCTTCACTTTATTTACTGTCTTGTTCTCTATATCAAAAACACAAAAAAATTAGTTACTTGCATTTACTTTATTTACCTTTAGTTTATTTCATCATGTTTCCTCCTAAGTTCACTCTGAAAGACATACCGGTAGGACGAGGGTCTATAATTGGGAGAGATAATATAGAAGATTTTTTCACTCATATTAGTACTGCTGAAGATTTTGAAGATAGACACTTGGTAGAATTTGCTCCTACTTATGAAATTGCTGTTGCTTCTTTAGTACACATGTTGGAAACTAAATTTGTTAATCTCAATCCTATAATCCAACATATGTTTCTCACACTCTGTGATATGGAGGAAGGGGAAAAGAAAGATTTTGTTTTAGAAACCCTTCTTAAAGAATTTGGTGGAGTAGCAAGAGAGGCTAGAAAGGTCTTTATTAAATATAAGATGCTTGGCTCTTATACCAACTTTGTTAGTACCCTTGAAAAGATGGACATGGAGAGAATAAGGTACACTAATAATATTAATGATGGTGGGGAGATTAAGACAACAATACCTTGTAAGCTCCTAGGAATGAATGACGCTCTAGAAAATAACTATGGTTGGCTTGTTCCTGAAAATTTGTTTGACGAGGATAGCAAACCTAAGAATAATGAAAAGGGAGCCTCTGAAACTCACATAGATAAGATAAAATGCATAGTTGAGAAAACTCCCAACACCAATGTGGATGCTTCATCTCTCGATAATACTTGATACACACTTTCTGCGCCTATCTGAAAGGCGTTAAAGAAAAGCGCTTATGGGAGACAACCCATTATTTTACTTCTGCACTTTATTTTATATTTGAGTCTTGGAAGTTGTTTACTACTGTAGCAACCTCTCCTTATCTTTATTTTATTGCATAGTTGTGCCAAGTAAAGTCTTTAATAGTAAAGCCAATACTAGATTTGGATTGCTGCGCAGGAACAGATTTCTTGCTGCCACGAATTTGGGCAGTAGTCTCTGTAGAAAAATCAAAAAAATCTACCAATTTACGTGCGCGATCCTCAGATATGTACGCAAATTACATTCAATTTGGGCATTTTTATCTGAGCAAGTCTGGTGCCACTTTAAAATTCGTCTTCACGAACTGTTCTGTTTTGACAGATTCTGCCTTTTATTTCGCATTGCCTGTTTTGCTATGTTAGATGGATTTCTTTGTTCCATTAACTTTCAGTAGCTTTGTGCAATGTCCAGAAGTGTTAAGAATGATTATGTCACCTCTAAATATATGAATTATGCACTGACCCTCTAATGAGTTTGTTTCGAGTTTGGTGTGGAGGAAGTTTTCAAGGGTCAAGAGAGGAGGATGATACAATATGATCAAGAAGAGTGAAAAGTCAAAGCTTGGGGATGCCCCCGTGGTTCATCCCTGCATATTTTAAGAAGACTCAAGCGTCTAAGCTTGGGGATGCCCAAGGCATCCCTTCTTCATCGACAACTTATCAGGTTCCTCTAGTGAAACTATATTTTTATTCCGTCACATCTTATGTGCTTTACTTGGAGCATCTGTTTGTTTTTGTTTTTTGGTTTTGTTTGAATAAGTCGGATCCTAGCATTCTTTGTTTGGGAGAGAGACACGCTCCGCTGTTTCGTATGAACACATATGTTCTTAGCTTCATCTTTAATGTTCATTGCGAAAGTTGAACTACTTCATTCATTGTTATATGGTTGGAAACGGAAAATGTCGCATGTGGTAAATGGTTTAATGTCTTGAATAATGTGATACTTGGCAATTGTTGTGCTCATATAGATCATGTTTAAGCTCTCGCATCATGTACCTTGTACTCATTAATGAATAACTACATAGAGCTTGTTAAAATTTGGTTTGCATGATTGATCTCTAGAGTCTAGATATTTTCTGGTTGAGGTGTTTGAACAACAAGGAGACAATGTAAAGTCTTATAATAGCTACAATATGTTCATATGTGAGCTTCGCTGCACCTTTTATACTTGAGTTTGCTTCAAACAACCTTGCTAGCCTAGCCTTATATTGAGAGGAATTCTTCTCGTGCATCCAAATCCTTGAGCCAATAACCATGCCACTTGTGTCCACCATACCTACCTACCACATGGTATTTCTCCGCCATTCCAAAGTACATTACTTGAGTGCTACCTTTAAAATTTCTATTCTTTACCTTTGCAATATATATCTCATGGGACAAAATAGCTTAAAAAACTATCGTGGTGAAGAATATGTACTTATGTGTCTTATTTCTTAGTAAGTTGCTTGTTGAGCGATAACCATGCTTTCTGGGGACGCCATCAACTCTTTTACCTTTGTTGAATATCATGTGAGTTGCTATGCATGTTCGTCTTGTCTGAAGTAAGGGCGGTTCTCACAATCAAATGGTTTGAGTATGCATACTCGTTAGAGAAGAACATTGGGCCGCTAACTAAAGCCATGATTCATGGTGGAAGTTTCGGTGTGGACAGCTAATCCTCAATCTCTTATGAGAATATTAACTGTTGTTGAATGCTTATGCATTAAAGAGGAGTCCATTATCTGTTGTCTATGTTGTCCCGGTATGGATGTCTAAGTTGAGGATAATCAAAAGCGAGAAATCCAATGCGAGCTTTCTCCTTAGACCTTTGTACAGGCGGCATAGAGGTACCCCTTTGTGACACTTGGTTGAAACATATGCTATGCAATGATAAACAGTGTTAACCCAAGCTAATTAGGACAAGGTGCGAGCACTATTAGTATACTATGCATGAGGCTTGCAACTTATAGGATATCTTATACATAACTCATATGCTTTATTACTACCGTTGACAAAATTGTTTCTTCTTTTCAAAATGAAAAGCTCTAGCACAAATATAGTAATCAATGCTTCCCTCTGCGAAGGGCCTATCTTTTACTTTATTGTTGAGTCGGTTTGCCTATTCTTTCTATCTTAGAAGCAAACACTTGTATCAAATGTGTGCATTGATTCTTACATGTTTACTTATTGCACTTGTTATATTGCTTTGTGTTGACAATTATCCATGAGATATACATGTTGAAGTTGAAAGCAACCGCTGAAACTTTATCTTCCTTTGTGTTGCTTCAATGCTTTTACTTCGAATTTATTGCTTTATGAGTAACTCTTATGCATGTCTAATTGATGCTTGTCTTGAAAGTATTATTCATGAAAAGTCTTTGCTATATGATTCATTAGTTTACTCATTATCTTCATCATTGCTTCGAATCGCTGCATTCATCTCATATGTTTTACAATAGTATGATCAAGATTATGATAGCATGTCACTTCAAAAATTATCTTTGTTATCGTTTACCTACTCGAGGGCGAGTAGGAACTAAGCTTGGGGATGCTTGATACGTCCCAAACGTATCTATAATTTCTTATGTTCCATGCTACTTTTATGATGATACTCACATGTTTTATACACATTATATGTCATATTTTTGCATTTTCCGGCACTAACCTATTGACGAGATGCCGAAGAGCCGATTGTTGTTTTTCGCTGTTTTTGGTTTCAGTAAATCCTAGTAAGGAAATATTCTCGGAATTGGACGAAATCAACGCCCAGGGTCCTATTTTTGCACGAAGCTTCCAGAAGACCGGAGGACATACGAAGTGGGGCCACGAGGTGGCCAGACACTAGGGCGGTGCGGCCAGCAAGGGGCCCGCGCGGCCCTGTTGTGTGGGCCCCTCGTGACGTCTCTTGACCTGCCCTTCCGCCTACTTAAAGCCTCCGTCGCGAAACCCCCAGTACCGATAGCCACGATACGGAAAACCTTCCAGAGACGCCGCCGCCGCCAATCCCATCTCGGGGGATTCAGGAGATCGCCTCCGCACCCTGCCGGAGAGGGGAATCATCTCCCGGAGGTCTCTTCATCGCCATGATCGCCTCCGGATCGATGTGTGAGTAGTTCACCCCTGGACTATGGGTCCATAGCAGTAGCTAGATGGTCGTCTTCTCCTCATTGTGCTATCAAGTTAGATCTTGTGAGCTGCCTATCATGATCAAGATCATCTATTTGTAATCCTACATGTTGTGTTTGTTGGGATCCGATGAATATTGAATACTATGTCAAGTTGATTATCAATCCATCATATATGTTATTTATGTTCTTGCATCCTCTCCGTTGCTAGTAGAGGCTCGGCCAAGTTGATACTTGTGACTCCAAGAGGGAGTATTTATGCTCGATAGTGGGTTCATGCCTCCATTAAATCTGGGACGAGTGACGAGAAAGTTCTAAGGTTGTGGATGTGCTTGTTGCTACTAGGGATAAAACATCGATGCTTTGTCTAAGGATATTTGTGTTGATTACATTACGCACCATACTTAATGCAATTGTCCGTTGTTTACAACTTAATACCGGAGGGGTTCGGATGATAACCTCGAAGGTGGACTTTTTAGGCATAGATGCATGTCTGGATAGCGGTCTATGTACTTTGTCGTAATGCCCTGATTAAATCTCATAGTACTCATCATGATATATGTATGTGCATTGTTATGCCTTCTATATTTGTCAATTGCCCAACTGTAATTTGTTCATCCAACATCTGCTATCTTATGGGAGAGACACCACTAGTGAACTGTGGACCCCGGTCCTATTCTTTACATCTGAAATACAAACAGCTGCAATTGTTCTTTACTGTTCTTCGCAAACAACCATCATCATCCACACTATACATCTAATCCTTTGTTTACAGCAAGCCGGTGAGATTGACAACCTCGCTGTTACGTTGGGGCAAAGTTCTGTTATTGTGTTGTGCAGGTTCCACGTTGGCGCCGGGATCCCTGGTGTTGCGCCGCACTACACTCCTCCGCCATCAACCTTCAACGTGCTTCTTGGCTCCTCCTGGTTCGATAAACATTGGTTTCTTTCTGAGGGAAAACTTGCTACTGTGTGCATCACACCTTCCTCTTGGGGTTCCCAACGGACGTGTCAACTACACGCATCAGACCCACTAGTCATCTATTGTGACAACATGGGCGCCATCGCCAATGCACAAGAACCAAGGTCACACAAGAGGCTGAAGCATATCAAGCTGCGTTATCATTCGATTCGCGAGTACATCGAAGATGGAGAAGTAAAGATTTGCAAAGTACACACTAATCTGAATGTAGTAGATCCGTTGACTAAAGCTCTCCCTAGGGCAAAGCATGACCAACACCAGAATGCCATGGGTGTTAGGTACCTTACAATGTAATCTAGATTATTGACTCTAGTGCAAGTGGGAGACTGTTGGAGATATGCCCAAGAGGCAATAATAAAAGTGGTTATTATATATCTTTGTGTTTATGATAAATGTTTATATACCATGCTAAAATTGTATTAACCGAAACATTGATACATGTGTGTTATGTAAACAACAATGAGTCCCTAGTAAGCCTCTTGTATAACTAGCTTGTTGATTAATAGATGATCATAGTTTCATGATCATGAACATTGGATGTTATTAATAACAAGGTTATGTCATTATATGAATGATGTAATGGACACACCCAATTAAGTGTAGCATAAGATCACGTCATTAAGTTATTTGCTATAAGCTTTCGATACATAGTTACCTAGTCCTTTCGACCATGAGATCATGTAAATCACTTATACCGGAATGGTACTTTGATTACATCAAACGCCACTGCGTAAATGGGTGGTTATAAAGGTGGGATTAAGTATCCGAAAAGTATGAGTTGAGGCATATGGATCAACAGTGGGATTTGTCCATCCCGATGACGGATAGATATACTATGGGCCCTCTCGGTGGAATGTCGTCTAATAGCTTGCAAGCATATGAATGGTTCATAAGAGACCACTTACCACGGCACGAGTAAAGAGTACTTGTCAGGAGACGAGGTTGAACAAGGTATAGAGATACCGATGATCAAACCTCGGACAAGTAAAATATCGCGTGACAAATGGAATCGGTATCGTATGTAAATGGTTCATTCGATCACTAAGTCATCGTTGAATATGTGGGAGCCATTATGGATCTCCAGATCCCGCTATTGGTTATTGGTCGGAGAGAGGTCTCAACCATGTCTACATAGTTCGCGAACCGTAGGGTGACACACTTAAGGTTTGATGTCGTATTAGTAGATATTGAATATGGAATGGAGTTCGAAGTTTTGTTCGGAGTCTCGGATGGGATCCAGGACATCACGAGGAGTTTCGGAATGGTCCGGAGAATAAGATTCATATATAGGAAGTCATTTTATAAGTTTGAAAATGATCCGGTGCATTTATGGAAGGTTCTAGAAGGTTCTAGAAAAGTCCGGAAGAAATCACTATGGAAGGCGGAGTCCCGGAGGGACTCCACCTAGCATGGCCGGCCAACCCTAGGGGGTGGAGTCCCAGGTGGACTCCACCTAAGGTGGCCGGCCATCCCCCCTCATGGAAAGGTGGGAATCCCACCTCAAGTGGGAATCCCACCTTCGGTAGGTTTCCCTACACATGGAAGGTTTTGGGTTTGGGTCTTATTCGAAGATTTGTAGTCCAACACTTGGGGGTTCATCCTATATAATGAGGGACAAGGGGAGGGGGCCGGCCACCTCAAGCCAAAGCTTGGCCGCACCCCATAGTGGCCGGCCACCCCCTCTCCCAAACCCAAGCCGCCCCACCTCCTGTACCTCTCCCGCAGACGCTTAGCGAAGCTCCGCCGGAGATCTCCATCGACACCGCCACCACGCCGTCGTGCTGCCGGGATTCAAGGAGGAGCTACTACTTCCGCTGCCCGCTGGAACGGGGAGAAGGACGTCGTCTTCATCAACACCGAACGTGTGACCGAGTACGGAGGTGCTGCCCGATTGTGGCACCGTCAAGATCTTCTACGCGCTTTTGAAAGCGGCAAGTGATCATCTTCTGCAACAACGAGAGCCTCCTCTCGTAGGCTTTGGAAATCTTCAAGGGTTAGTCTCGTTCATCCCCTCGTTGCTACCGTCTTTTAGATTGCATCTTGGCTTGGATTGCGTTCTCGCGGTAGGAATTTTTTTGTTTTCTATGCTACGAATCCCTACACCTAGAGGCTTCTCCTTTACTTGTAATAAAACAGATGCCCACTCTTGTGAAGCATGTCGCCTAGGCAAACATGTCCGCCTCCCATTTAGCTCCTCCTCCACAGTCGCGTCTTTTCCGTTTCAACTTATTCATAGTGATGTTTGGACCTCGCCTGTTCCGAGTAATTCTGGTTATAATTATTATCTTGTGATTCTTGATGATTACTCGCATTTTGTATGGACTTTTCCCCTTCGTCGTAAATCCGATGTTGCCGCCACCCTCACCGCCTTCTTCGCCTTTGTTTTCACTACGTTCGGTCGCCCCATCCACGCCTTACAAACAGACAACCGCAAAGAGTTCGACAACATCACCGTTCGCTCACTTCTCGCCGCCCATGGCGCCGTCTTCCGCCTCACGTGTCCATACACCTCTCCACAGAACGGTCGTGCCGAACGGATGCTTCGTACCCTCAACGACTGTGTCCGCACCCTTCTGTTCCATGCATACATGCCCCCACGATTCTGGCCGGATGCTCTTGCCACGGCGACTCTCCTCGTCAACATCCGCCCGTGTCGTGTGCGTTGGTCATACACACCACATCACCTACTCTACGGTGCGCCGCCCGCCTATGATGACCTTTGCATCTTCGGCTGCCGGTGTTATCCTAACACTGCTGCCACCGCCGCACATAAGCTTGGGCCACGCTCTCTCCCTTGTGTGTTTCTCGGCTACCCCGCCAACACCAAGGGCTACCGCTGTTACGACCCAGTCTCCCACCGTGTCCTCACCTCCCGGCACGTGTACTTTGACGAGTTGGTTTTTCCGTTTCAGCAGGGACTTTTGGCGACACCTCCGCCGACGCCCCCGGCGCCCGCTGGCCCTCTTGCGGCCGCGCGCCGATGACTGACCGCGGCGGCCCCCTCTGCGCCGGCCCCGCCTGGTCCCTCGGCGTCTCTGTCGCCCGCGGCGCCCCCGGCGCCCCCGTCGCCCGCGGCGTCTCCTTCGGCCGCCTCTTCATCGGCCGCCTCATCGCCCGCCTCACCACCCGTCGCTGCGGCCCCTGGGCCCATGCACGCCCGCGCACGTGCGGGCATGCGGCGGCCGTCTACACGCTACCCCGCCGATCAGTACGTCTGCACGGCGTCCCCGTCCGCCGCGTCTGCCTTCTGGGCCAGCGGCAACAGCGTCCTGCCGCACGACGGCGGAGTACCTCCCAGCCGCCGACCCGGCCCAGAACCCGGTCGAACCGGACAGCCGACCGGCCGGCCCAGTCAAAACCGGCTACCAGACCGGTGCCAACCGGGGTGGTGTCCAGGGGCCTCCGCTCCGTCGCCTGGTCGGCCGCCCGGTCAAACCGGCTCCCCGGCCGGACCACCCGGCCAGCAGGCCGGTCAAACCGGCTCCGCGACCGGCCCACCAGCCGCTGGTGCGTCCACCTCCGCCCTCTCGCCGGTGCCCACCTCGGCTCGCGCCGCCTTGCACGATCCGCATTGGCGCGCCGCCATGCAGGAGGAGTACGATGCGCTGCAGCGTAACCTGACCTGGGAGCTGGTTCCCCGGCCCCCTCGCGCCAACGTCATCACCGGCAAATGGGTCTTCAAGCACAAGCTCGGCTACGACGGTACTCTCGAGCGCTACAAGGCGCGCTGTGTCGTGCGCGGCTTTCGGCAACGCGCTGGCGTCGACTTCACGGATACGTTTGCCCCGGTTGTCAAACCGGGCACGATCCGCACGGTGTTGCACCTTGCCGCCTCTCGCGCGTGGCCGGTGCATCAGATGGACGTCTCCAACACTTTTCTTCATGACCATCTGTAGGAGCAGGTATACTGCCAGCAGCCCATCGGCAACGTCGACACCGAGCACCCCGATGACGTGTGCTTGCTCTCTCGGTCCTTGTATGGACTGAAGCAGGCGCCCCGCGCCTGGTACCAGCGCATCGCCGGCTTCCTGCATCAGCTTGGGTTCCGCTCCACGCATTCCGATGCGTCGATGTTTGTCTACCGGACCGGCAACGACATAGCCTACCTGCTGCTGTACGTCGACGACATCATCTTGATGGCGTCCACCGCTGGTCTTCTTCGACAGCTCACCGACAGTCTTCGCGCTGAGTTCGCGTTGAAGGACCTTGGCCCGCTCCATTACTTCCTCGGCATCGAGGTTGTCCGGCGTGCGGCCGGGTTCTTCCTTCATCAGCGGAAGTATGCCCACGAGCTTCTCGAGCGTGCAGGAATGCTTAACTGCAATCTTGCACCTACTCATGTCGACACGAAGGCCAAGCTCTCCGCCAGTGATGGATCGCTGGCATCCGACGCGCCATTCTATCGCTCCATCGTCGGTGCCCTCCAGTACTTGACGTTGACACGTCCGGAGCTCCAGTACGCTGTGCAGCAGGTGTGCTTGCATATGCATGCTCCTCGGGATGCTCATTGGGCCGCGGTGAAGCGGATCCTACGCTACGTCTGTGGTACCATGGGCTACGGCCTGTCACTACATGCTTCGCCCTCGACGTCGACCGACCTCGTTGCCTACTCGGACGCGGACTGGGCTGGATGCCCGGATACGCGGCGCTCCACGAGCGGCTACTGCGTCTACCTCGGCTCGTCGCTCGTCTCTTGGTCCTCCAAGAGGCAGCCCACCGTGTCTCGCTCCAGTGCTGAGGCCGAGTACCGCGCTGTGGCTAACGCTGTGGCTGAGTGCACGTGGCTTCGCCAGCTTCTGTCCAAGCTCTCTTGTCCTGTTGACAAGGCTACGGTGGTTTTCTGCGACAACGTGTCGGCTGTCTAACTCTTCGCCAACCCCGTTCATCATCGGCGCACCAAGCACATCGAGTTGGACATCCACTTTGTTCGTGAGCAAGTTGCCCTCGGTCGCGTTCGAGTTCTTCACGTACCGACGTCTCAGCAGTTTGCCAATATCATGACGAAGGGATTGCCGTCCACGACTTTTCCGGAGTTCCGCTCCAGTCTATGTGTTGGTGCCGACCCTTCGACTGCGGGGGGGGGGGGTGTTGAGTAACATATTGTACTAGGTAGGTATAGGTCCCCGTGTTTTGTCAGGGTTGTACCTATAATTGTACATGTGTCCGCCTATATATATATGAGCAGCCTATATATATATGAGCAGCCGGCCCTATTGGTGATGTGCAATCTCCAATAACTCTTCTACAGGCCGAACTACCCCGTGATCAGATCTCGAGGTCGGTGCCGCCTGCCGCTATACACCCTGCGCTCATCCTCAAGCAAGACCTCTGCCTACAGCCCGAGCTCCTCCACCGGCCGGAGTGCCTACACGCCGTCGGCGTCCTCCCAGCCAGCCGCAATCCACAGTGTGAAGACGTGAGGTCTCGGCCGCCTGCCGCTCTATACCCCGTGCCTCCGTTCGTGATCCTTGGTGGCTATGGTCGTCGGACTGCCATCACCATTGACAACGTGAGTACAGTTTCCAAACTGGATTATAGGTGAAATTAGAATTATTTTCTGATGTTACCAAACTGATGATCGTTACAAAATTGAATGTTACGTGTGTGCAATTACATGTATGCGGTGAGGACAAGAAATTTAAGTCCCACTTCTTTTCAACTTCTAGAATGGCTTCTCCTAGAAGCTACCTTCCACCAACTTTTTCTAGAAGCCCATCTCCCAAATTTATTGGAATTTCTAAATTATTATTGAAAAAAAAAATTTAGAAGTTTAAACAGGCTTTTGAAAGAAGCTGGGAGAGGGTATCTTCTGGGAGAAGCCATCTTAAAAGCCGAAAAAACCCCCTAGGCATGATAGCTAATGAACCAAACATGAGACATCATCTCTTATCTATTATATACTAAAAGCAAAATACAGATGTTTAATAGAGCCATCAGGTTGATCCACATCATTTTAATTATTTTAATGGTTAGATCTAAAATTAGTGGCTATGATTTAATGAAAAAATATTTTTTACGTAACAGTGTAGGTCCATTTGACACGATCTATTATATTGGAAACAATAACGGCTTAGGTTGTGATTACTAAAAAGGAATTCCAATCAATTACAATGAAACACGATACGTACCATAAATAGGGGTGCATCAAAAAAAAGTGTGCACGTTAGGTGATTACAAAAGAAAGCTTCCTATGACAGATTATATTACTAGAAGGACATCTTATGGAGAATAGAGTCCATCTAAAAAAAATGTGCTTGCTGCCCTGCTGATTACGCTAGCTAGACGTGATTGAAAAAAAAAAACTAGACGTGGTGATTCAAACATGTGGTAGTACAATATATAAAATATAAATTAATTATTTAGAGAGTAGGATTTAAAGAGTGAGTGGAGAGTTCAAGAGATATACAATTCTTTAACTCTATTTAACGAAAGAGTCCGTATGAAATTAAACAACTAAAATTTATATCTAATCTTTCTCCTCAAATTTATGTACCGTATTACATTGGAATCATGTTTAGTGGAGTGTGGGATCATCAAATTTGTGGTAAACACGACTATAAAAGCAGCTCATGTACTTGATCGATAGAGTTTTTAATTGCTTCATATCCATACTACGGAAGTATAATAGGGACACCACGTTTATCCACATCATCTTAATTATACTGACAGTTAGATCTAAAATTTACGGTTATGATTTATCGAAAGATTTTTAGTTTACGTAATATGTTTGACACAGTTGACACGTTAAATTTGAGGAGATAACGTGCCATACATGATCATCCAGAATTTCCATTAATCAGTCTACGTCATTTCAAAAGAGGAAAAGAAAAACAGCGTTCCATAGGTACGTGCTTCCTTGGACTCTAGGACCATAGGAATAGTTGCATCCTAAAAAAAACAACCTGGATTTTGCTTCCGACCGTAAGATTTTATGTTTAAACGTTGGCAGGTCCATGCACGCGAAAACGATCGGGGAAAACAACCAGGATTTTGCTTCCCTAGGAATGTAAGATTTTACGTTTAAACGCCGGCAGGTCCATGCACGCGAAAACGATTGGATAGTTCAAGTTTTAAGGAAAAAGAATCGGTGGTTTCACAAGTAAAGAGAAATAAAATCCTTACGGAAAAAAGGAAATATAGTCCATATCTTTCACGAATATCTTTTTCTTTTGGGACCTCCTAACGTGCTAAATTGATTCCCGTCGGGCTGATCATGATAGGATCGTTGAAATCTACCGATCAAGCCACGATGCTAACTGGTAGCTGGAACAATATTACGAGTCTGCTTCTGGTTATGCCGGCGGAGTCTCTTCTCCAAGAGTTCTAAGCTCTCGGCATTGGTAGACATCAAGATAGGTACTGGACGTACAACGGATATGGTCACGGCAACTAAAGTTCCACAGGAATGTTGTGTTCCACCGTGCCCAGTCCAGCTGGGAGGACAGTGGTAGCAACAAGCTGGAGATGGAGTCGTCTCTAGCATGGGTGCGCTGCACAAGGTTCAGTCCATGCAGTTTATCAGCGGCAAGGTAACATCCACAATAGTGTAGACATTGACATGTATCGGAGGTACGCCGGATACGGTCACAGCAACTGAAGTTCCAACGGAACGTTATATTCTAACGCGCCTAGTCCAGCCGCGAGGAGAGTGACAGCAGCAGCCCGGAGGGGTCATCGCCGGTCGTTGATGGCCTGGAAGCACCGCACAAGGCTCAGTCCATGCGATTCATCGGTGGCAAGGTAACATCCGCATTGGTGCAGACATCACGACATGTACCATAAGTACGATCGATACTTCCACGGGAACTAAAGTGCCATGGAACCGTTGTGTTCTGGTTCCCCGAGTCTAACCGAGAGGAGAGTGGTGGTAGCAGCCCGAGGACAGGATCATCACTGGCCTTGGAGCGCTGCAAGCCTCAATCCATGCGGTTTATCGGCAGTAAGATGCTGTCCCAAATGGTGCATCTCGATGCCATTGCTAGGTTGATGTGCTACTTAAGGTGTATTGTAGATAAGGTGTTCGTTTATTAAATACCAATAAATCGAATTATAGGTAGGGTCCTCATGGTCCATGGAGCTGCACATCGGCGAGGTACTACTGGCGCAGACCATAGGTTAAATTAAAAAATTATTATTTGAGGATATGCACACCAAGTGTTCGATGAAACATCAGAGGGAAGAGTCATTGTGGTACCTTAATTTGTTACCTCTCCAATGGAAGGGCAAAGATCAGATAAAAGTTAGATTTTCAGGAGTGCAGGAAGTACAATGTCTGTTAGGAGAGATGCACAAACTAAAGAAAAGAAGATAATAAGTGCACTAGTGGAGAAGAGGCCTTTGGTCCCAAGCAAATGTCCCAGTGCTGAACCAAACCGGGTCCAATGGTGGCATTGGTCCCGGTTCGTTTCTGCCCAGGACGACCCCACCCGCTGGAGCTTGTCCGGTAGTGGCCTTTGGACCCGGTTTGTATTACAAACCGGGACTAAAGGGTCCACGGCAGGGCGCGGCAGGCCGTGTCAGGCGTGGGAAACCTTTAGTCCCGGTTTGTATTACAAACCGGGTCCAAAGCCCCACCCTCGGACCCGGTTTGTGTTACAAACCGGGACAAGGTCCCCAATCTGGCTATATTACCTTGCCCTGCCCAAGTGTGAGCCACACTTGGCCATTTTTTCACTTTCTTCACAAGAGGGGTGTATTGCTCTCCTCTCTTCTTCACATGCACAAGAGGTGTTTGATGAAATGCTTAAGAGGATTTGCCACTTGAGTTTACACAAATCAAGCCACACTTAACTTGTTTTTTCTTCTTCATCGAGGTTAACAACTTTATCCTTTTCATCTGTAATTGATAAAATGCATGTGTATATACACATCGTGATGTTCTGTAATGGTTTTGATCAGCTAAATTATATCATGCAGATGAATCGGCAATGGATGTACATTGACCGACGGTTTGACGAGTTCACTTCGGGCCTGGATAATTTTATGGCCGTGGCGGAGGCAAACAAACATGGTGGCTTCATGTATTGTCCATGTGTGAACTGCAAGAATACCGTAAATTACGCTCACTCGAGTCTCATTCACAGCCACCTTCTGCGATCCGGTTTCATGCCCAGTTACTATTGTTGGACCAAGCACGGAGAAAGAGGGGTTATGATGGAAGACAATGAAGAAGAGGAAGAGGATGATGACGGTTATCCCAATTTCCCTGAATACGATGATACTGCAGAAGGCAATGAAGACAATGAAGTAGAAGATCAAGAGGCACCGAGATGAGCCTGCCGATGATGATCTTGGTCGGGCCATTGCTGATGCAAGGAGAGAATGTGAAACTGAAAAGGAAAGGTTGGCCTTCGACAAGATGATAGAAGATCACAACAAATTGTTATACCCAACTTGCGAAGATGGCCATAAAAAGCTAGGCGAGCACGCTGGAATTGTTGCAATGGAAGGCGAGAGAACGGTGTCA
Source organism: Lolium rigidum (assembly GCF_022539505.1). Classification (NCBI taxonomy): domain Eukaryota; kingdom Viridiplantae; phylum Streptophyta; class Magnoliopsida; order Poales; family Poaceae; genus Lolium; species Lolium rigidum. The sequence goes on along the minus strand of NC_061510.1, from coordinate 300,681,737 downwards.
CCGACTCGGGATTTGGAAAGTTGTCGACAATAATTAAGAGGAAGCTTCCAAGGGGTAACGAATTGCCCGCCGATACGTACGAAGCGAAGAAGATTGTCTGCCCTCTAGGATTAGATGTGCAAAAGATACATGCATGCATTAATGATCGCATCCTCTACCGCGGTGAGTACGAGAATTTGGATGCATGTCCGGTGTGCACTTGCATTGCGGTATAAGATCGGACGAGATGACCCTGGTGATGTTGAGGGCGAGCGCCCCAAGAAGAGGGTTCTGCCAAGGTTATGTGGTATGCTCCTATAATACCACGGCTGAAACGCTTGTTCGAGAAATAAAGAGCACGCTAGGTTGTTGCGATGGCACAAAGAAGACCGTAAGAAAGACGTGATGTTGAGGCACCCTGCTGATGGATCCCAATGGAGAAAAATCGATAGAGAGTTCCCAAACTTTGCACGAGGATGCAAGGAACTTAAGGTTTGGTCTAAGTACGGATGGCATGAATCCTTTTGGAGAGCAGAGCTGCAGCCATAGCACCTGGCTCTGTGACTCTTTGTATATATAACCTTCCTCCTTGGTTGTGCATGAAGCGGAAGTTCATTATGATGCCGAGTGCTCATACAAGGCCCGAAGCAACCCGGGAACGACATTGATGTGTACCTGAAGCCATTAGTCGAAGAACTTCTACAGCTGTGGTCCCTAGCAGGTGTACGTGTGTGGGACGAGCACAAGCGAGGAGGAATTTGACCTAAGAGCGATGCTTTTCGTAACCATCAATGACTGGCCTGCTCTTGGTAACATTTCAGGACAGGTCAAACAAGGGATACAATGCATGCACGCACTTGTTTACATGAGCTCGAAGGTGATTATTTGGAAAAAGGTCGGAAGGTCGTGTGCACGGGGCATCGTCGATTTCTTAGGACTACCCATCCCGTAAGAAAGAAAGGCAAGCATTACAACGGTGAGGCTGATCACCGGAGGAAGCCTCCCCATCGTGATGGTGTTGATATATTTGGTATGGTCAAGGATCTAGATGTAATATTTGGAAAGGGTCCTGGCGGACGGTATGTTCCGAATGACGATGCCGGACACGCGCCCATGTGGAAGAAGAAATCTATTTTTTGGGAGCTAGAATATTGGAAAGTCTTAGAGGTCCGCTCTTCAATCGATGTGATGCACGTGACGAAGAATCTTTGCGTTAACCTGCTAGGCTTTACGGGCGTGTACGGGAAGACAAAAGATACACCGGAAGCACGGGAGGACCGAGCAACGTTGGAAAGACCCCAAAAAGCTGCATGAGAGAGTTAAAGGACGTCATTTATCCGGCTACGCTCTTACAAAAGCGAGAGAAGGAAATATTTTTTGAATGTCTGCGCGGTATCAAGGTCCCGTCCGGCTTCTCCTCCAATATAAAGGGAATAATAAATATGGAGAAGAAAACATTCCAGAACCTGAAGTCTCATGACTGTCACGTGATAATGACACAGTTGCTTCCGATTGCATTGAGGGGGCTTCTACCGGAAAATGTTCGACTGCCCATTGTGAAGCTATGTGCATTCCTCAATGCAATTTCTCAGAAGGTAATAAATCCAGAAATTCTACCGAGGTTGCCGAATGATGTGGTCCAATGTCTCGTTAGTTTTGAGCTGGTGTTCCCACCATCCTTCTTCAATATTATGACACATCTCCTCGTTCACACGGTCGATGAGATTTCCATTCTCGGTCCTGTGTTTCTACACAATATGTTCCCCTTCGAGAGGTTCATGGGAGTCTTGAAGAAATATGTTCATAACCGTGCTAGGCCAGAAGGAAGCATCTCCAAGGGCTATGGAACGAGAGGAGGTCATTGAATTACGTGTTGACTTTATTCCCGACCTTAAGCCGATTGGTGTTCCTGAATCGCGGCATGAAGGGAGACTAAGTGGAAAAGGCACGCTAGGAAGGAAATCAATGATATGTAGGGACGGGATTTCTTTGACTCAAGCACACTACACAGTTCTACAAAGTTCCACCATGGTGGCTCCGTATATCGGTGACCACAAGAACTTTCTACGCTCCCGGAACCCGGGCGGTCGAACGATTGGATTAGACGTGAACACATGTCGACTTTCGGCGGTTGGTTGCAAAAACATCTCCTGAATAACGAAGATATTGAAGATCAGCTGTACTTGCTGGCCCAGACACCATCTTCGACTGTAGTGACTTTCCAAGGGTACGAGATAAATGGGAATACATTTTACACGATCGCCCAAGATAAAAAGAGCACCAACCAAAACAGTGGTGTCCGCTTTGATGCAATAATGAATGAAGGCCCAAATGACACATATTATGGTTACATAGAGGATATATGGGAACTTGAGTATGGACCTTCTTTTAAGGTCCCTTTGTTTAGGTGCAAATGGGTCAACAAAACAGGAGGCGGGGTTCAGGTAGACAAGTTGTATGGAATGACAACAGTGGATCTCAACAATCTTGGGTATAGAGACGAACCATTCGTCCTAGCCAAGGATGTGGCCCAGGTTTTCTATGTGAAGGATATGTCTAGCAAACCAAGAAAAAGGAAACATAAGGAAACAAATACATCAAACGATGAGCCAAAGCGCCACATAGTTCTTTACGGAAAAAGAAACATCGTGGGAGTGGAGGACAAGACGGACATGTCGGAAGATTGTAATAAGTTTGATGAAATTCCACCCTTCGAGTGAACATTGATCCAAGCATCAAGTTAAATGATGAAGATGCTCCATGGTTAAGGCCGAAGAAGATTAAATGATGAAGATGCTCCATGGCACAAATGAGTATCTCAACATGGCAATCAATTTCCCATTTATTTTTGTGTAATCATTTAACTGTATGTAAGATATGAAAAGTGGAGATGCGCCACGGGAGATTTCCCAACCCTTTCCCCAACACTGTTAGATGAGATGTAGTCGTTCGGGGGCTTGCAGGGAAAAATTCCAAGGCGCAGTTTCTGAAGATGCCGTAGGGCGTGTGCACCAACGACATCTTCGAGAAACTGCGCCACGGGAGATTTCCCAACCCTTTCCCCAACACTGTTAGATGAGATGTAGTCGTTCAGGGGCTTGCAGGAAAAAATTCCAAGGCGCAGTTTACGAAGATGCCGTAGGGCGTGTGCACCAACGACATCTTCGAGAAACTGCGCCACGGAGATTTCCCAACCCTTTCCCCAACACTGTTAGATGAGATGTAGTCGTTTAGGGGCTTGCAGGGAAAAATTCCGAGGAGCAGCTTCCGAAGATGTCGTAGGGCGTGTGCACCAACGACATCTTCGAGAAGCTGCGCCACGGGAGATTTCCCAACCCTTCCCTTCATCCATGGGAATGAAACTCTGCTTGGCTTGTTGATCTGCTTGGCAAGGCGTATCGATGCTCCTTTTATAGGCACGGCACCTCTTCTACTTTGTCTTGTTCCTTCGACGGGGCGTCGTGCGCTACATGCTTTATCTCATCGAGCCGTGCGTCCACCCATGCGTTCTTATCCTGCCGACATCTTTAGTCCCGGTTGTACCCACCAGCCGGGACTAAAGGTTACCCACACGTCCTTATCCCACCGACAGTTTTGTTAGATGACACAAAAAAGGATCTTTAGTCCCGGTTGTACCCACCAGCCGGGACTAAAGGTTACCCACACGTCCTTATCCCACCGACAGGTTTTGGCGCCCACTGCGTTCCCGCCTATTTTTCTTCCCGCGCTTTCCACTTGCTTCCCGCCTCCGTCCTCCCGCCATTTTTTCACTATATATATGTTGGCTTGGCCTCCATTTACATATCACATCTAGACTCATATCCGCAAACCTCATCACCGGGTCACATGGCTTCCATCGTATCTCTAACCCTCCGGGAGGCGGAGGCGCTTTGCGCGTCGAACTACCCCTGCCCGCCGGGCTACCGCGTCCCTACCGGCTGGTTGCTGAGCGTCGGAGGGGTACCGGTCCCTCCTGTCCCTCTAGGTGTGGCGCGCGAGATGGCCATCACGAACCACTACTACTTCGAGCTCACGCCAGAGCGGCGGAGGAATCCCCAGTGGCATCCCGACTACAGCCCGACTTGGGAAAGCTTCTTCATCAATCGGCGTGAGAGGGCGCTCGCCAGGCACGAGGAGGGCGGCCCGCCTCCTTCGAACTTCAACGAGGCCGGCCGTCGGCTGTGGTGGTGCGGCCGGACTCTCCAGGGCGTCATGGCCTACCGTGGCCCCCGCCTGCGCTACCCTCAGTCCCAGCCCACGCGTGCTCTCCCGTCGAGGTTCGACGACTACCGCGACCCCGATGCCAGCGACGATGATGACGGCGACTACGACGACTACAGTGGCGAGTACTATAGGGCTAGGCACGAGTATGACTGAATGACTAGAACAGATCGAATCGGCGATGTATCTTAATTAATTTTCGGTTGAGCTCTGTACTTTAATTCCATGTATGTGGCGGGAAACTTTTCTCCGAGGAGCTCTGTACTTTAATTTCAGTTCAATCGTAATAAATTTCGTGTCAACCACTTTATTGAACAAAACCAACCGACATCGACTTTATAAACTAAATTTAAACTAATAGAACCGACAACGACTTTATTGAAATTACAATAAAATAGATAAATTACTAGTCTAGTCTCTACTCGTCGTCGGAGGTTGTTTCCGTCCAAATGTCCTCCCACCGAGGGTCGTTTTCGGTCCAAGTTGTATTCGGGTTCTCGAGCTCGAAGGCGGCGACGGCCCGACGGTGGCGCTCGTCGGACCTGCGTTGTGCCCTAAGGTTAGCAAAGAACGCGTCGGTGTTGTCGGCATCGTTGGGGAACTGCGCCCTCCACTGGCGCATCAACTGCTCGTCGCGCTCGGCGATGGCGATCCTGCGCTGCACCTGGCGGTGCCGGCGACGGTCCTCGTCGTCGACGAGGCACGGCGGCGGCGCGAGGAACTCCGCCTCCTCTAGCGATTCAACATCCGGGAAGTTCATGTCTCGCCCTGGCCGCCGAAAGCGCCACGCCGCCGCGTCGTAAGCGCGCGCCGCCGGCTCCGGCGTGTTGTACGTGCCGAGGGTGAGGCGGAAGCCAGCGGCGCGTATCTCGGCGGTGAACCTACCGCTCGGACGCACTCGAACGCCACGGAAACCGGACGCCCCTCGACGACGTGGAGGCATCCCGGAGATGAATGAGCGGAGGCGGTGGCGACGTGTGGTTGCGCCCGCACTCGTCGCTCTATATAGCGCACGCGGGGCATGGCACGTGTAAGCCACGGCTACACACGTCGCACGCCGGCGTCGGCGGGGCGAGGCACGTGGAAGCGTTGGCTACACGTCGCACGGCGGCGTCGACGGGTAGCGACACGTGTGGCACGGCGGAGGGACACGTGGCACGGGAAGGGACACGTGTGGCACGGCGGCGGTGGCCGGTACACGGCGGTGACGGTGGCCATTACACGGCGGTGACGGTGGCCAGTACACGGCGGTGACGGTGGCCAGTACACGGCGGTGGCGGTGACGGTGGCCAGTACACGACGGTGGTGGCCAGTACACGGCGGTGGTGGCCAGTACACGGCGGTGACGGTTGCCGGAGACAAGGCGGTGGCGGTGGCCGGTACATGGCGGCGGCGGCGGTGGACACGTGTGGCACGGTGGTGGCGGTGGCGGCGGTGGACACATGTGGCCAGTACACTGCGGTGACGGTGGTGGCGGTGGCCAGTACACGGCGGTGGCGGTGGCGGCGGTGGCCAGTACACGGCGGTGGCGGTGGCGGCGGTGGCCAGTACATGACGGCGTCGACGGGTAAGCGACACGTGTGGCACGGCGGAGGGACACGTGGCACGGGGAAGGGACACGTGTGGCACGGCGGCGGTGGCCAGTACACGGCGGTGGCGGTGGCCAGTACACGGCGGTGACGGTGGCCAGTACACGGCGGTGGCGGTGACGGTGGCCAGTACACGACGGTGGTGGCCAGTACACGGCGGTGGTGGCCAGTACACGGCGGTGACGGTTGCTAGGACAAGGCGGTGGCGGTGGGCAGTACATGGCGGCGGCGGCGGTGGACACGTGTGGCACGGTGGTGGCGGTGGCGGCGGTGGACACATGTGGCCGATACTACTGCGGTGACGGTGGTGGCGGTGGCCGGTACACGGCGGTGGCGGTGGCGGCGGTGGCCGGTACAGCGGTGGCGGTGGCGGCGGTGGCCGGTACATGACGGCGTCGACGGGTAGCGACACGTGTGGCACGGCGGAGGGACACGTGGCACGGGGAAGGGACACGTGTGGCACGGCGGCGGTGGCCAGTACACGGCGGTGGCGGTGGCCAGTACACGGCGGTGGCGGTGGCCAGTACACGGCGGTGACGGTGGCCAGTACACGGCGGTGGCGGTGGCGGCGGCGGCGGTGGCGGTGGCCAGTACATGCATGGCGCGGGCGGGGGTGGACACGTGTCGCAGTGCGGTGGCTTTTTTTTCATTTGAAATAAGGCGGGAATGAAACTTTTTTAAAAAAGTGGACTTTGGACCCGGTTTGTATTACAAACCGGGACTAAAGGCCTTTTTGCGCGCGCGGCGAAAACACAGCAAAAATGACCTTTAGTCCCGGTTTGTATTACAAACCGGGTCCAAAGGGGGGCCTTTGGACCCGGTTTGTAATACAAACCGGGACCAAAGGGGGGGGCAGTATAAAAGAAAACACTTCGTCTCCGCGGAGATCAATCCCGCGGAGACGAAGCAGTTGTGCCGCCAGGCTGCCGAAATCGCCGCCGGCCTCCCGCGCGCCATCGCCACCGCCGCCGCCGCCCTCCCGCGCGCCATCGCCACCGCCGCCGCCGCCGCCACCCGCGCCGTCCGCCGCCCTCCTCTCTCTCCCGCGCACGCGTTGGCCGCGCGCCCGGCCCGCCGCGGCGCCTCCTCGACCGCCGGCCGCCGCCACCGCTCGCCTCCGCCTCCTCACCGTCGACCTCCGCCGCCGCCGCCGCCACCGCGCGCGCAGGTATGGCGCCTCCCTCCTCTCCCTCCTCTCCCTCCTCCGGCCGGCCGACCGGCGGCGCCACGGCATAGTTTCAATTTTTTGTTTTTTTTTGTTTTTATATATGTTAGATTAATTAGTTTAGTTACAAAATAGATGATTTGTAAATTAGTACATAATTTGATTTAAATTAGTTACAAAAATAGTTAGTAAATTAGTTACAAAAATAGTTAGTAAATTAGTTACAAAAATAGTTAGTAAATTAGTTAGAATTGAAATAGTTAGTTTGATTTAAATTAGTACATAGTTTGAATTAGTTTAGTTACAAAAATAGTTAGTAAATTAGTTAGAAATAGTTAGTTTGATTTAAATTAGTTTAGTTATTAATTATAAAAAAATTAACAAAATAGATTCATTTATGTCGGCGCCGCCCCCCGCGCGCGCCGACGACTTAGACCGTGGCGGTGCCGAGTCCGTAGCGGTGCCGCCGCGACATAGACTTAGGGTCGCGAAATAGAGAAAGAGCGAGCGAGGAGGAGCGCCGAGTCCGTGGCGGTGCCGGTACTGCCGGCGCCCCTGCCGACGCCCCCAAAACAGGGTCATTCAATTCCCGCTACCGCTCCCGCTGTCGTTCCCGACCCCCGATCCGGATCGATCGATCCGGGGTCGTGGAACGCGGCGTTAGTACAAAAGTAGTGAAGTTTTTTATTTAGCACAATATCATGTTTTTTATTTATATTAGTACATATATGATTTGTTTTCGTAGCTACGATGCCGCGACAGCCGCCGCGCCGTGGTCGACTCTTCTAGAGGAGATGGAGCGAGATGGGGGAGGTCCGGGACCGGGCTCCGCCGGGGTGGCACCGGGAGGTCTTAGCTTCCGGGTCGCGCACCTTGGTGCGGAATCCGGGTCCCGTTGTCGACCCGGATATTCTTTGGTGGAGGTCTTATGGGCCACGGTCGTTTCAGAGGGAGCCGGCCCCGCCGGAGGAGGTAGCTCGGCGCATTGAAGCGGAGGACCAGCACGTTCGCCGTTACATGTACGCGTTAGACAACATGTATAGGACCGGATGGAGCGTTATGCGGGGATCTCATGTTAGCTATGCTCCCGTTGTTGTTCCGTGGCTTTGGGGGTACACCCGACGCGGCTCGGGACCCGGTCGGCGCCCTCTAGGACCCGGTCTGCGCGGTTGAGTGGTTGTAGTAGTGATTGATATGTATTAGGGTTAAATAAACATGAACCCGATCTATGTATGCATGTAATCGCACTATCCGCTTTCGGCACTATATTATCGATCCTTAGTTAAGAACTACATATGTAACTCCATTTTCAGTTTTCTGCATTATCCTTAATTTGATCATATGATGGTTCCTATGTATAGCTTGCAGGTCGTTGTAGAAAGCATGGACAGAGATGAATTTCAAGAAAATTTCATGGAGAACCTCATAGCAAACGGTACTCTGGATGATCGCGACGACGACGTTATTCCGGATGATGGCGGTGACGATGTCACCGCAACTTATTTGAATGACTCCGGTGAGGGAGCGGAGAATATTGAGGAAGAAGATCCTAGTGGCGCCGGTGAGGAACAAGATCATCATAATGGCTCCCGAACTGTAGTTATCACCGAGGTATATAAACTAATTAAGCCGCTGTTGATCGACTAGATGCATTAACTAATTAAATTGTATTGACTATGAATTATTTCTTTTTTAGCCCTCCGGATCGAGCACTTCTTCTGTAAAGTCGAGGAAGCGAGGCCCGGCCAAAAAGTTGGATGACGGTGTTAGGCACGACATCACCCACATCGAAAAGGATGGTAAACCGATTGCTCCGAGAGAAAGGTGCAAAGGCATTTATAGCTCAATGCGGAGTGCTTGTTAGGGACCACGTCCCGATCACCGTTCGAGAATGGCACAAGCCGAAGGGACTAGTGCTGTCTGCGAGAGGAAGAAGGTCAAGGTCTTTATATCGATGATGTAGCCAAAAACAGCATTATGGACAAGCTCATGTCACATTTCAACATAGTACCCGAAGAGGGGGGTGACGCTGAAAAGGCCAAGATGGAGCAGGCCCTCCGCGAGTTTGGCAAGAAGAAGATGGACGAACTATTCAAGAGCCACTAGAAAAGATTGCGCCGCCTTATCAAGATAAAGAAGACTCCGGACAATGAGAAGGTAAAAAATCACTGGGAAGAATTCGTGAAGTACAGCACGGAGTCAGAAGAATTTAAGAGAAGGTCGGAAATAAATAAGGCAAATGCTGCGTTGAAGCTATATCACCAAATTCGGGTCCAGGTGGATACGGGGCTAACCGTCCTAAGTGGCAAGCAGCTGAGGCGGAACCGACCGATAAAGGGATCAGATTAGGGACACACGGTTGGATCGAACGGTGCAAGGAGTGGTTCTACGGGATTGGGGGAACGTTGGATCCGGAAACAGGGAAGTGCATCTATAAGAAAGCTCATCGAAGGTTCCCATTGATGCCCTGGAAAGAGCACATAGGGACGTGGAGGCGGGGTTGTTCCAGCCCGAAAGAGAGAACGATGAGCTGACACGCGCCCTTGGGAACAAAGAACACGGCGGACGAACACGAGGCACGAAGGCTCCGTTCCGTGGAAGTATGGCTTTCTGCGGAAAGGAAGAGATTTCCCGATAAAAGCCATGAGAGGAGGAAGGCAAGGGAAACAGGACCGCCTGGCTAACTTAGAGGAGGGTATGAGCACCATGAAAGCCCAATTAATCATGGTAACCCAAGTACTTACATCTCGGATGGCTCGAGGGCAGGCTGTAGATCCTGCATTGCTCAATGCCCTCGCCCCGCTGCAATCTCAACCACACCGGAAAAGCAGCGTGGCTTCCTCTCGGCGGGTGGATAATGATGATGATGATGACCGAGGTGGTCGAGCCTCCTCGCTACCCCCCCGTGGATGATCTCACTGAGAGCCGTCCTTGTGAGCTGCATGTTAAAGTTTTCAACCTATCCTTCAAGGCGGCGGTCGGCATCCTCTTACCTACAAGGTCTTACCATTGCCGTTCGGTCCAAGACGACTTTCGTTGTTGTGATGGTGGATGAAGTGATGAGAGATTATGAGGGGTTGGTGCTCGAGCACCCTGCAGGTGAAGATGGGGAAATCAAAGAAGCTGGGAGAAGCCCGTAGAACCACCGTGCAATGGCGGAAGGAGAACATTGTGTTTCCGGGTGAGAAGCCAACAAGCATGCCACCTCCGCCTCCTCCGCCACTGTGCGGTCTCCTCCGCGTGATGATTCTCCTGTGCGCGATGATGATTCCCCTATCCATGACCCGATCTGCTCCGCGTGAAAATACTCCGCCGCCTCCTCCTCCTCGTCGGGAGACTCCGCCGCCTCCACTTAAGCAAAAGAGGAAGCTATCCGCGGCACCTCCTACAGCTCCGAAGAGATCATCAACTCCAATGAGGGCACGAGACTCCGGAGTTGTTACCACATGAGCAGATCGAAGAGCAAAAGGCGTTTCTTGCGCCAGAAGAAGATGTTTATTCGACCGCGAGACGGTGAAGCACTTTGCCGAGACGAGAATGAAGAGACCTGAGCTGAGAGCTGATTATGACCGCTCTCTTGGACAGTCCTCTAGAGCGAGCAAAGAAGCAAAAAAAGTCGCCCAGCTTGGACAGCAGGACATTCAGGCCGCACCCCACTTCATCGTGGAGCCATATCATGATCCAGAGACGGCATCGATGATCGAACGGGCGGCTAGAGCTCAGGGAGCATCAGTTGAGTACGAAGATTACTATCCAACGGCTCAAGTGGTAAACAAGTATAGATACGGATCTGATCTCGTCAAACACTGGCGAGCTCGCGCGTCTAGGGACTCAGATGCGAAGGTTGCATGAATGGTACCTGAAAGCCTGTCGAAGATGTGAAAGCTACCTCACGGTGTATCTTAGAGATGAGCATTACTTCCGGGGGGAAGACGAGATAAACCTCGAGTTAGAAGAACTGTTTCAGTTATTCAATCAAGACGCCCTCGACAAAGCTGTCATCGGTTGCTACTGCTCGTAAGTGATTTATTTGTGTAATTAAGTTTGTAGCTCATTCATTTGCACTAACAATTATCCTCATTATATTCTTTGTGTACGCTATACATTTAATTATGCAAGAATGAAGAAGCTGGAATACAAAAGAGGCAAGCTCGTACCGCTGGGGTTCATAGACCCAAACACGAGTTCATGAAGTTACGGTTCGACGGTACCCCAAGGACACGAGAGGACAACATCGTAATGTTTTTAGAGAAGCAAGCGAGACAAGGAGGATATATTCTTTCCCTACAACTTCAAGTGAGTGTTATATATAACATACATTATGCTTGTGCACCTTCCACTTTATTCTCGTAATCATTGAGCTATGCTTGTGCAGATTCCACTTTATTCTCCTAATCATTGATCTTCCCCTTGGAGTTGTAAAAGTCATGGACTCGAAACGTAAAAAATATGCGGAATGGGCGGACATGGCTGCCATCCTCCAGAGGTAGTTTCAATCAATTTCGTATTGGCATCTTCATCTGTTCTAATTCGAAGATATCATCAACTAATCAATTACTCATTTACTCATTATTTTTTGCCGGGCAGGGCTTGGAAACGGTTCATCAATACTGTTCCGGGTAAATGGAAACCGGAGCTTACATTTGAAGATTACCACTGTAAGTAGTACTATATATATAGCTATGTCGTGAAACTTTATATATGATATTTACTTTCAATACGATGCTTGATTATTAGTTTGATCGAACTATTTTTTCGTAAAGTGTATGAGGCAGGAACCAGGGAATAACTTATGTGGATACTACGTCTGCACCTTCATCCGTGACATGGCCTGTCCCAAGGGTGGGGATGCCCGTATACACCACACTCGTGTACGATAACAAAATTTCACAATTAATCTTAATTAGTACCATCTATTGTATTGAGTTCCATTCATATATTGATCTCCCTTTTTAAATATAGATGACACGCCTGCGGAACACTCTCATAACGGAGGATCAAATAAAAGCAATTCAAGAGGAAATCGCGGGATTCTTTATTACCGAGGCCCTTACCCCAGGTGGAGAGCACTATCGGCGGATCGTGACGGGGGATGAAATCCGTCGAGAAGATGTTGTATTGTAAATGTGCATGCATTACGTGTACTGTTGACGATGTCGTGTACTGTTGACGATGTCTATATATATTCATGACGATTTTTTGTGGTTTCTTGAATGATATATATGCATTGCTGAAACTCTGCCGCGGCAGAGAACGCCCTGTTTCTCTGCCGTGGCAGAAAACGCTGGTACAGCCTAAACCTGTGCCGCGGCAGAGAAATAGCAATTCTCTGCCGCGGCAGAGAACCTAGGCCCGGTTCGTACCACGAACCGGGACCAAAGCCTTCCACCGCGAGCTCCCTGGCCGCACCACGTGTCGAGGCCTTTAGGCCCGGTTCAACTTTGAACCGGGACTAAAGGGTACCCCCTTTAGTCCCGCCCAATTGGTCCTGGTTTGGGAACCGGGACTGAAGGCCCAAATGGACCGGGCCTACTGCCCCTTTTTCTACTAGTGGTGGGGATGACATATCTATTTAATTTCTTACTATGGAGGTTCGAAATTGAAAATCATGCGTACTTTTTCGCCTCCAAAGTACCTCTAGAATCTTACAGTCCTCATAGTTTTCATATATTTGTAGACTAAATACAAATTAGAGTTAAAATTTAGATGTTAAAGACCATGTTAGTGGCCAAAACATCAAAGTAGAAACTCATACAATTATTAATGCGTTATCAAAATGGCCAAGTAAAGATGATGCACTCGTATTTGCGAGGGTAACTTCACAATTTCAAAATTGTTTTAACATTGTGTTACAGATTTAATCTCTTGTGGGCCCGAAAATGAAGATCACTCCATAGAGAAACTTTTGATAATCTATGATAGACGAGTCACTTTTATACAAGTAAACATTAGCGACTGCCATTTACAAATTGGTCTAATGCTGAGGACTTTACTCTCTCTTCCAATCATTGAGACGTGTCATATAAAGTAAGCGAGTTACAAGAATGTTATTTTTATTATATAAAGTTTCATGTGTTAATGACCATTCAGGAAATCATTGAAGTCCTAATTATCAAGATTACATAACAATCATTAAACCAAAAATAAAAATATGTATGCTTGCTTACAGTATTTAAAAATAGAAATAATAACTTTCACTCTCATAACATGTATATGCATGGAACAACAAATTTATATTTCAAACACTTTCAAGCAAATAAAAATGATGCCCTCGCATTTGCGAGGGCCGCTGTGCTAGTTAAAGAAAGGGAATAATGATTGTACATATAAGTGCCTTCTATTATTAGTCTAAAAACTATTCAATAAAAACAGTTATATTTTATTATTAAATTGATATCATATGATTTTCCATATTAAAAGACTTAAATTGTCTTGCGATTTTACATTACATGTTTAAAATTGAATGTTCATTCATTTAACGTGATGCCGTAGGAACGCACGAGTTCTGTGCTAGTATTTTATAAATACTACAAAGCTCCACTGATCCAATAGTCCGTCATTGCAAATTATTATATCATTGACGTGGATGCTTCCGCCCAGTTCTTCCGCATCCAGGCATCCAAGCGGCAGCAGCGGAACCACATCGCCTCGATGCACCATGGCGATCGCGCTCCGTTCGAGCAGGTTGATAAGGAGGACCTGGCCGCAGAGTTCTTCCAGGACCTGCTGGGCTGGCCCCGGGCTCGGGCCCATGACCTCTCCCTGGATGCTACGGGTTTGGCCCCTGTGGATCTTTCCGAGTTGCAGACCCTCTTCTCTGAGGTCGAGGTCTAGGAGCCGCTGTCAAGTCCATGCCAGCAAATAAATCGCCGGGGCCCGACGGCCTCTCGTGGGAGTTCTTCCGTGCGTGTTGGGCAACCGTCAAGGAGGAAGTCCTCGCTGCTATGACGGCTGTGTCCCTTGGCAGAGATCAGGGCCTCGGGCAGCTGAACTCCGCGTTTATCACGTTGATCCCCAAGCGGGAGGGTGCTGCGGACCTCAAGGACTTCCGCCCGATCAGCCTTGTCCACAGTTTTGCTAAGCTCATCGCCAAGATCATGGCTCTGCAGCTTGCGTCCAGGATGGCGGAGCTTGTCGGCTGCAACGAGAGCGCCTTTATCCGTGGTAGATGCATCCAGGACAACTTCGTCTTGGTGCACCAATCCGCGAGGCTGCTCCACCGGAGGAAGGTGCCTGCCCTGCTCCTCAAGCTGGAAGTGGCCTGCGCTTTCGATAGCGTCTCCTGGTCCTTCCTACTCAGCGTTCTGCAGTAGCGGGGCTTTGGCCCCAAGTGGATCCGGTGGCTCCTCATACTTTTACGGACGGCATCAACGCATGTCCTCGTTAATGGATGCGCTAGTTCGGCCTTCCTTCACGGGAGAGGGTTACGGCAGGGAGACCCCCCTCTACCCCTGCTATTTGTCCTCGTCATGGACGTGCTTGACGCCATGTTCCGAGCGGCTGAGCAGGCTTCCGTGTTGGTCGACCTCGGGGCAAATGGGTTGAAGCACCGCGTCTCCCTCTACGCGGATGATATTTGGTGTTCGCTAGGCCGGACCGGCAGGAACTCCTAGCGGTCAAGGAGATTATCCACAGCTTTGGGGAAGCTTCAGGCTTAGCAGTCAACTTTCTGAAAAACTCGGCGGCCCCGATCAGATGCGACAACGACACCAGGTTGGCAGTGGCACCGCTGTTGGCTTGCCTATTCAGTGACCTCCCCATGTCGTATTTGGTGCTCCCGTTGTCTTTGCGCAAGGCGAGCAAGGAGGACTTGCAGCTTGTCCTCGACAAGCTGGCCAACAAGCTCGCCTTCTGGAAGGCTCGCCTCATGTCCAGGGATGGGCTGGTGGCTTATGTCAGGGATATCATGGTTGTTTCGGTTAAGTACCAGCTCATGGCGCTGGATGTGGATCTGTGGTTCCTGCAAGGGGTGAATAAGCTCCGCAGCGCGTTCTTGTGGGTGGGTAAGAACGAGGCCAACGGAGGCAACTGTCTTGTGGCTTGGGACGCGTTGTGCGCTCCAAAATGTCTGGGTGGGCTTGGGCTCCCCAACCTTCGTTGGATGCATGTCGCTCTACGCGCCCGCTGGATTTGGTTGCAGCGCACTGACCGCACGAGGGCTTGGTCGGGTCTTCAGTTCGTTGTCAACAAGGATGCTTCAGCACTGTTCAACGCCTCTGTGGACATCAAGGTCGGATCAGGCGCTCGGCTTCTCTTCTGGGAGGACCCGTGGTTGAACGGCCTCTCGGTTGCAGCGGTGGCTCCCGCCGTGCTCAAGCTTGTCCGACCCGGCATCATCAAGAGGCGCTCAGTCAGAGATGGAGTCCTACTTAATGCCTGGGCCCTAGATATCTCCGGCGAACTAATGGTGGATGCTGCCATGCAGTACCTCAAGCTTTGGAGCGCGGTTGTTGCTGTGCAGCTTACGGGCGGCGACGATGAGTTCGTCTGGAAGTGGACGGTGGACGGTGTTTTCACCTCAAGGTCTGTGTACCATGCCTTCTTCCATGGCACCACTCCGCTTCCCGGCACTGTCCATGTGTGGAACTCCATCGCCCCCTTCAAGTTCAGGTTCCATGCGTGGTTGTCCTTACGCGGCCGGTGTTGGACAACCGGCCGCCGGCTAAGGCCCGGCCTACCTTCACATGTGCTCTGCCCATTATGCGATGCAGCCGATGAGACAGCGGATCACCTCTAGTTGCAATTCCCATTTACTCGCTCGATCTGGGTAGGGTTCGGCTGGCGAGCGGGGCTAGACCTTTCCCCACCGAACGCGGACAACCACTTGCCTATCTGGTGGCCTGGCGCGGTGGATCACCTCCCTCGGAAGGACGCCAAAGTTGTTAACTCTGCGTTCATGCTTGTTCTTAGGGCTCTGTGGGTCGAGCGGAACACTAGGATTTTCGAGGAGGATGCCTCCACCGCCGGGGTAGTGCTAGACAGGGCTATGGAGGAATGGAACCTCTGGCTTTCATGTAGGTGTGGGTTTTTGAGAGGTGTACATTAAGTTTTGCCCACTGGTGTGGTCTAGTCATGGTGGTGTTGGCGCCTTCGGGTGTGTAAAGATTGCTTCCTCCTAAGCTTAATAAAGTGACATGCAGATCTGCTGCGAGTTCTCGAAAAAAAGACAATTGATTAAATGTTGGCCGTGAATCTGACGGAGGTGTGGCACACGCACATCATAGTAGTCAACCCAGGGTAGATAGGGAGAGACTATTTGGGTGTTCAAATATATTGCCAGCCTTCTTCATCAGTTCGTACACTTAGGTGGGAAAGTTGGCAGTCGACTTCTAAACTATCAGATTGCATGCATTGCGATTTGTCTTGGCATTAGTTGTAATTCAACAACAACAAAAATGCTGACCGTTGAATTGCCTCATGATTTCGGCTAGTCACGAGTTGCAACAACTGCTCGAACCGTTAGATTGCTTCATGATTCATTATACTCATGAGTTGCAAGATCGATTGCAACGAAGATTCAAGATAACATCACCTGACTGAGAATTAATTCTCAGTCGACCGAGAATTAGTCACACAGTTGAATTTGAAATTTCTTCTGGGCCATGAAATCTTTTGCTATTTCCATTTTTGGTTTCAATTGCACATTCCTCCATCCTGCACATTTTCATTTCATTATTTTTGGGATCCTGCAAAAGAAACTCCAAAGGAAGGAAATAACTCCACATATTGCCAGATTTTGGACTGCTGAGAGACCAAAGGCTGGATTGCCACGGAAAGTGACCGAAGCAAAATCTATAGATTGTTTCCAGAGTGCTCACGGACTCAGACGGTCATGGTCGGCAACAATCTATTGGTTCCCCATAACTTTCTCTACGGGAGTGATGTTTTGGCTTCTGGGTGCATATGCTCCCTTTAGTTTGAACTGCGATTTTGATACATTTTGAAATGTCAAAAAATTCTAAATGAAAAATTCATGTGTACATCTTCACATGGTAAGTGCGCACAAAGTCTTTCCATGAAAAATCAACTTGTAGTTTGAGCTATGTAAAAAAGACAAAATTTAGTGCTGAAAATAAGGCTTTTTGTGAGACTTATTTTATCTTTTTTAGATCGATCATAAAAAAATATAATTTTTTCGCAAAACTGCACAAACGCACATAGATTGTCGAGATGTACATGCGAAATTTTTTGTTAAATTTTTTTAACAATTAAAAATATGTTTTCTGGGTGGAGGGAGCATATGCATCCAAGAGCCGAATTGAATTTTCGGGAGTGATGTTCTGGCTCGTGGGTGCATATGCTCCCTTTAGTTTGAACTGTGACTTTGATACATTTTGAAATATCAAAAAAGGTGAAATAAAAATTCATGTGTACATCTTCACATGGTAAGTGCGCACAAAGTCTTTCCATAAAAAATCAACTTGTAGTTTGAGCTATGTAAAAAAGACAAAATTTAGTGGTGAAAATAAGGCTTTTTGTGAGACTTATTTTATCTATTTTAGATCGATCATAAAAAATATCGTTTTTTCGCGAAACTGCACAAACGCACATAGGTTGTCGAGATGTACATGCGAAATTTTTTGTTAAATTTATTTAACAATTAAAAATATGTTTTTTTGGATGGAGGGAGCATAGGCACCCAAGAGCCGAATTGAATTTCCGCTTTCTCTACCTCCTTTTTGCATTTCTTCTATTTTCCTGCTGGTTAGCTAAGTGCATTGGGTCGTACGTCCTATAAACTTTCATGCCCTAGCATGTAGTTTTGTTTTCTTAAGAGAACTCAAACTGTGGTTTACTCGAACGAGCTGTATGCAATGATGTACCCCAGATAGGCACAATGCACAGGTAAAAGTAAGAGCCCCACTATTAATTTGGGCTCATCTTTATCCTATTTAATGCAACTAGAGACAACGGATATGTGCAACTCTTTAAGCCTAACAGTCTTGGTCAAATGCTGTTTGATTGGAGCCTCTCTATTGTATCATCTTTTCGCTGATTATTACAGGCGTAAACAAAGTGCTTTCGTGGGTGTAGCTGGCCTCTAGTGTGCATGCCACTTGATCAATTCGGTAGAACATGCCAATAATCAAAACAACTATGAGTTTTTAGCTATAGCAATAATGATCTAGTTTTGTCGCTACACTAATACAGAGTACTCCCTCCAGTCGGATTTAATCGACGCGTAGGGAGACCTGTACGTGAACGACAGTTAGGCTAGGTGTGCGTCAATTTTTTGGGACCAGAGGTAGTAGTATTTATTAATTTTATTGTTTTCAGCGTACTCCTTTAGTTCTAAATAAAGATTGTAGGGCATCTATTCGACACAGAGGTCGAGGGTTTCAGCCTTCTTTTCAAAAGAAAAAAATCTTAATATTTTAGTCATTTTTTTTCCCACAGATTTACAAATTCCCATATTTTGTTCATAAGGTTTCCAAGAGTATTTCCCGTTTTTCTTTCTTTTTTTATTTTTTTTCTATTTTTTCAAACTTCTCTAAACGTCTTCGTGTTTCCTTTTAATGGTTCACCGGTTTCTCCAATTTTCTGACTATTTTTTATAATTTTTCATCATTGATTGCTAACTGGGTTGCGGTGACCGTCTGCCAAAACTGTACCACTGCACCAAGGCCTCCTTGTGGCCGTCTTTTGGATTGAAGTTTAAATTATTTCGAGAGTGGACGAGGGACAATGTTTGATTGAGGAGTGTAAGCACTAAATCTCAAAATGTGCTGGTAGTTGATGGACAGAATAACAGAATATATTTGAAGATCGCATTGTAGCATAAAAAAATAGTATTTTTTATTCCCAACAATTGTTAGCGTTAATTTGGAGAACTTCAAGGGGGATGCAGATCAACTAGTGAGTGGTGGTAATCATATGATTCCTTTGTTAGGCACTCAAACATACTTTGGTTAACATGACGGCATTATCATCTTCTACAGCAGTTTTTGGCTTGCCCATCATGGATTTGGTCAGATCAAGAGAGTAGAGGCAGGAAGCAGGCATCTGAATCTGGGGAACAGAGCTAACAAGGACAATCATAAGCTATCGGAATAAGCTTCTACAGTTAGACAAATAACAAGCCAGGGTGATGGAACTGAACATTGACAAGAAGGTGCCTGTGTGTTTGGTATTGAGAATATTCCAAGGCATGATTGTGTCTTCATGCTAGGTTAATCATGCTTTTCCAGTGCTTGTTTCTATTTATCTAGACACATACAATTAACTGACCACGTCCATTTATTTTACCATTTGATTATTGTGCAGTTTTTTTTTATTTTAGGATCATGGCAGGCAGGAATATTTTTCATCAACGTCCATTGATGTTTTTAGTAGGTTCCTTGCTTAGTAGGGGGTTGCGAAGGACAGAAATAATTTGAGGTATGGCGAACTCTAAAAAAATAATGCAAATAACAAAATAGTCTGGAGGCATTAATGATATATATGAGTCAAACACAATCATCTATACAATAAAAATAGAAAAACATATGATTATAAGTAGAACCTACAAATCTGCCAATAATGTAAGCTCAACGGCAAAGCTTTATATTACCTTTCTAAAAAAATCTTTTGTAATTTTATGGATCAAGACTTTTAAATATCTCTCGGTCGGTTTGCAACTCAGTCTTGATGATATTTGTCGCCGAGAAATCACTTTTAGTTGTTGTCTTCGCCACTGTTAAAAGCAAAGACATCTCAATGAGGTGATAATATCGTTGGAGAAACATGATGTGCCTTTCAAACATCAAGATATCTTTAAGTCTCCAATTATCCGCGTACGAATAATGAATAGTTCAAAGTTATCTTTTACGTATAGTAAAAGATATGATAAATATATGTAAGAGAAACAGTCTTATTCACATTGAACCTAAAAAATTAGTCTTGTTTTTGGTATGTAGTCTTTGTTTTTTGTTTCAAGTCAAATTTGTGTAGTGTTAACTAAAATAAGCATAACTTTCTCATACGGAATTCGTTTTCGACGTACGACCACTCAAATTGTTCAAAAGAAACATGTGCATCTCATTGTATTCACCAAAAATCAAGGTAGCGCACCTGCCATACCTTGAACTAAGGGGATCTTCGCCCCATGTCATCTCTCTGACATTGTTGTACAAGATAAAAATTTATATATGCTAGCTTGCGTAAAGTGGAAAAATATAAAGAATACTTAGGTAGTATGGTGGAATTTTTTCAAGAATAATAAATGATGGCCATAAGGCTTAGAAAGGTATTCATGTGCCAACTTGAGTCAACTCAGACATGTGGTACATATAATCGAATAAGGTACTAAATAATCGATAACAACAAATATGGCCATAAAATACATATTTCATACACACGCACACATACACACACAAACACATGATTGTTGACACTAAGATAAAAATAAATGCATTATAACTCTTGAACTTGATTGGCATCCATGCAACTAGAAAAACTGACGATGTGTAAATCATTTTAATGCATCCATTTCCTTCCTAAACAAGGCAATAATCAACTCAAACGATCGTCAGTCCCCGTCGAACACGTGGTAGAAGGAATGGAAATTAATATAAGGATGATTTAATGCAATCTCGAGCTGTGTTTTATTTTTGATAGTGCTAGCAATCCACTGGAGGATATTTTCGTCCGACCCTCCTAGTCCATAGCGTGACATATATTTAATTTCTGCCAAAATCCAGAATTTCTTCATCGCAGCAAAAAAAATGCCCACTTTTTCTTCATTGAAGCAAAAAAATGGTTCACCTAGAAATAAAATAGAATAGACCAGTCGAACGCAGACCTCACCGGAGACCCCGCATGTGACCCGCTGGAGTCCTGGTAGCAAAAAAAAATTGTGCTATTGAAGCTAAACTAACCTCACTGGATACCTTGTAGCAACAATTTTGTACTAAAGTAGCAGAACATCAGAACACTTGCAGCAAAAAGCTCATACTATCATAACAATGTCAACTACTCCTTGTCGGCGCACTGTCGGCAGCATCCCAACTCCGGCTAGTAGCATCGTCACTTGCTTCTTGCAGCACCACCACTGATAGTTCACAACACCATCGGTGATTATTTGTAGCATCGCCGCTGAAACTTTGCAACACTACACCTCAACAGTTACAACTCCCTTCTCGTCCTTGCATGGAAGCACCGCCTTTATCCATTCGCAACTATGCGGCTGACGCATCGCAACACCACAGACCAGCGTATGCAGGTCCCGATTGCCTTGCATCACCGGCTTGTGTATTCTTCCTCAACCACGATGGAGACATGCCACGGTAGAGGTGGAGACCTCATCGGAAACTCTGCTAGTGCATGCCCACGATGGCCAAGCTGCCTTAATTGATGCATGCCATGAGGCAGCATCCACGGCGTTGTAGAAGTGGTTGACGGAGGATGCGCCGCGTGGGATGGAGCCATGGAGTACTGCAGCCATCACGGGGGAAGGGCGCGGCTGTGCACTTAGTTGATACTTGCGCATCGAGGGAGAAGGAGCCGGCGACGCCATCCGTTGGCTCACTCAGTCGAGAATGGCCGTCGAAGGAGGAGGCAGCGGTGCGATCCACCGACGATGGACATCACGGGGGACGGAGGCGGCGCGCGCACCATTGAGAGGTTGGCCAGCGAGCTTCCCTGCTCTTCCATGGCGTGCGATTTGGGGGAGTTTTTCGTGGAGGAGAATTACTAGAGAAGGGGTTGTTGGGCCCCATGTGCAAGGAAAGGGATGCGCGCTTCCACACGATCTCGAACGATGATCCACCCGGAAGTTGCAAAGAGACGCAACCTTCGGTGGAAATAAATCATTTTCGTTTTATTTTCCTGTTGCGATTATTCTAATTGACTAATTTTGGGTTTGCTTTATTTACGTTATGAACATCTACACCCAGGTTTGTGTTAGCTCTCTCATTTCATGGTACGTCTCTAGGATATAATAAACTTAACCAAGCTCAAGATATGGCTATTCGTGTCTATTAAATTTTCGAGAGAATTTCAAAGATATTTGGTACATTCTACTCTTAATTTCATGTGTAAGTATATGTGGGCGTGTAGACAAATAAATTACTCAAACATTCGACTAATGTTTTAAGAATATATTCTTAACTTCAATAATTTTATGTCTATCTTATGTTCCCTACTTTTCTAACAAAAGCTATATAACATAATATTTTTTCTACCATAGCTTATGTTCCCTACATACATTATTGATCAATATGTTCCCTAGCTACTTTATTACTTTTTATTTAGCATATATGTTCCTACTTTTGGATATACGTTAACTGGTCTTAAACCTCTTGATACTACGAGGATTTAGAAGTATATACACAACTAGGTTTTCTTTTTATTCTATATATTGATATAGTTATTTTTTACACTTCAGAAA
Source organism: Lolium rigidum (assembly GCF_022539505.1). Taxonomy (NCBI): domain Eukaryota; kingdom Viridiplantae; phylum Streptophyta; class Magnoliopsida; order Poales; family Poaceae; genus Lolium; species Lolium rigidum. Next base: position 300,659,416 of record NC_061510.1, on the reverse strand, counting down.
AAGTAACTTAACACTAGAAAAATAGTAAAGGAAAATAATTTCAAACAAATATGAAATGTGAACCGTGTTAACAATGGACGAATTAAAAATTCATTGCATTAATCTATTCATTTCAACATTATTAAAAAAACTACAGCCCATTGCATTAATCTATTTAAAATGGACGAATAAAGCTTGAAAAATTATCCTCACTTACAGCTACTCATACGGAATGAGAATTTGATCTATACTAGTTTGGGATTCATGTAGGAGCTATTGAAGGCTTTTCCCTCAAACATGAGAGCTTCATATCATTTTTTCTTCGTATATGTCAATCTTACCAGCTACTTCTATTTATTATGTAAATTAAAATCAAATGTAAATGCATTTAAACCTGAACTAACAGATTTGTTGCTTATTGAAACTTGAACCCTCCGGCGTCCGATAAAATATAAAGTATCCACTGTCAAACACTATGCCCCAGTTGGATGCCCAATCACATAGGGTTAGTGAATAAACCTGGTGGATTGTTCTCACCCTTTGTCAACTTCTTCTCCCATGTGTGACTCTTTTGTTGAACCCATAAGGACAGACAGAAGACCATAGAGTGGAGCACGTGAAATGGCAACACTATAGAGCGTCATCAGAAGTAGCGGTGGTGAAGTCGTGCGGCATGCAGAGCGGTAATATTCAAGAGCACCTAAGACGGTGGTGGTGAAATAAAGGTAAACAAAGGTAAACAAGGAGCACAAAAATTGACAAGCAACCAACCGACAGCCAGAAAGAAAAGAGGATACAGTACACATATCCTATGCTCTAGTGGTAGAAAGTAAAAAAACAATCAATAGCCATTTCTTCCTCTTACCATTGGTAGCCAAAGCTTGCAGGAGACAACTACTATAATGGACATGCACTTCACTCCATTTGTAAATGGCATATGGATATATATGGTGTCGAGCTATAGCTACACTCTTGGCAGCACTTCCCCAATACACCAAGCAACCACACCCACTACCGGCGCTATTTGTAGCCACACGAGGATGATGTCGCAAGCCTTCTGAAAGCGTGCGGCACTCGTGCGCGTACGTGAAAAAGATGATACGGTCATGCAGTCTTTGGACTTTTGATTTCTTTCATAATAGGTAAGGTTTGATTGTTAGGTTGTACAAGCTCTCGGCATGGCAGCTGAGACTTGAGAGTAGCTTATGTGTGTGTTAATGATTTTTTTTCGAAAAGTAAGAAGGCCAGCTTCTACATCAAGTAATTAATGCACTCATCCCTTAATTTCTGTATTTATCATTCAGTTACACCGAACACGCAGGAAATAGATAGCAGCAAAATAAGCAATATAACTCATGTATTGTCATATTTTATTTCTAACACGTCATGCAAACCAAGTGCATATATCCCATGCATGCGATCATCACCAACCTATTGAACCCACTAGTCACCAAGGTTTTTTTTCTCGGCCGGAATTTCCGAGGTTTCGGCGAAAACCGGTTTTACCGGTTACCACCGAGAAAAGAAATACCGAACGAAATTCTCCGGTATTTAAATCACTAGCTACTCCTTCGTTCCGATTAATCGACACGGAGTGATGGCGGAGTAGCATGCGGGTCCGTCGTATGTGGTTGATTAAATCAGAAAGGAGGTAGCATGTTGCGGTGGCAATCAGGTACAAATCCGAAGACGTCGATTTGGATATATTTTGGATATTACGTGAACTAGTGCATGTCTTGTCTGTTTGTCTGCTGAATAGACGGTGCACGTACGTGTCTGCAGGCTGTATGCTCTAGTGCGGTGTCATGGCTAATCAACACGAGACTTAATTACTTTACATTTGCAAATCTCTCATCATGAACTAATGATTCATTGCTAGATTATCTAATTGGTTGAACAGTATTAGGTAGTCTTGAACAAAGCATGAAACATGCTAGAGTTTAATCAATAATGCAGACAGAATTAGGACCTAAGTTTATCAAAGAAGACCAGGGTGGACAGCACGATTGCATGCACTCAGTGAGGTTCTTCAAATGCCTGGCAAGAGGGCAAGAGAGGAAGCAAAATAAATCCGTGCGTAGAGCTCTCTTTTTTCATGTTCAGTCTCCTGCATAATCATACTTGTCTAAAGGCACGTTACTCTTGTGGACACAATAATCTATTCGGATATTATTAGCAATAGAGCATATTTCAACTATGAGATAAGGCAAATAGATGTCAAAGCGGTGTTACTGAACAGAATGCTGACCAAGGATGTATATATGATACAACCCGAAGGTTTTGTCAATCCAGCAAATGTTAATATTGTGTGCAAACTTTAGTGTTTCATGGACTGAAACAAGTATTACGGAGTTGGAATCTTCGGTTTGATGAAGTAGTCAAGAGTTTTGGCTTCAACAAGAACACAGGAGGCTTGTGTTTACAAGGAGCGTACTATCATATCTAGTTGTGGATGACATATTGTTAATTTGAAATAATATACATTTTCTTAACACCTCAAAGAATCATTGAAGAATATTTTTGATTAAAGAATTAGGTGAAGCTGCATGCGTATTAGGCATAAAGATCTATAGAGCTGGATCCTAACGCCAAATAGGGCATATCCAAACTACATATCTAGATAAAGTTTTGAAGAGATTCAAGTTGGAAGATTTCAAGAAATGATCCCTTCTAGTAGTGAGTGGAAAATCACTTAATAAGAAGCAATGTCCTTGATATGTACATGACCAGATGTGTCATATGCTCTAAGTGTTACGAGCCAGTAGTGAAAATAATCATGAAGTACTTACGAAGAACTAAGGACATGTTTCTAGTCTATGGAGGTGATGAAGAGCTCGTTGCAAAGGGTTACATCGATGCTAGCTTCACCACTGATCCTAACGATTTCAAAACTCAATTGGGCTCTATGTTTACTTCAGTCGGAGGTGCGGTAAGTTGGAAAAGTTATAAACAAGATATACTTGTTAATTCTATAACAGAAGCAGAGTACATAGCGGCAGCTGATACCGCTAAGGGGGCGCTTGAATGAACAAGTTTGTTACAGAACTTCATGTGGTTCCAAGTGCGCTTGGACCAATGGATATATATTGTGACAACAATGGTGCAATAGCTCAAGCCAAAGAACGAAGGTCCCAACCACTAGTAGGAAATAGGCTAATAGTAGCATGGCAAAATCGTTATTAGTGCCATTATTTTCCCACACCACCAACTTATCGCCACTACTAACTTATAATGGTGGCATTGGGAAGTACACGCTAGCAATAAAATGTAGTACTGGCGTTTATGATTGACCACGCTACTATTACATAGTTACGGGTCCAAAAAAAAGTGGGTCGAACCCTATTCTAGTGAGTGTCGCCTATGTACTAGCGCCTCACCAAACATGTTGACCGGCGTTGCTCCTGTGGCACCGGTGCCGTCGCTCGCGTGCTAGCCGAAGGCAGAAGCAATAGGCATTGCTCGCGTGCAGAAGCAGTGCAAGCTGGCCCGTGATGGAAGCAATAGGTGCCAGAGCTTCTCCTCGGTGACAAACTGTAGATGACGATGTGGCTGCCTCCTAACCTCCTGACCAAGGTGTCGTCGTGGCCGCGAGACTGAGTTCGCGAGGGACATTTCACAGTCGACCACGCAGACGAAGGACGACAGAAAATGTTCGTCGCCGATGTTGCTCCTGTTATCGAGGCCCTATGGTTGGGACCTCGCCGCCGCATATGTCTCCCTCTGGTGTAGGGGACCCTCTCCTGCCATCCCAACTCTGCTTGTTCACCGTCCTCCTCGCTCCGTTGCATGCCTCGGGAGGGTCGATGGATACCATCGATCTAGACCTTCATGGCTCCACTTCTCCTTGAGCTGGACCTCGTCGTTGATCTTGACCCCGAGTTGGACATCATTGTTTGAGGGGAATGACCACCGCGCACCCGTGGGAGGAATCCCGCCACCGTGTATACATGGGAGGGGCCCGACACCATGTACCCCGGGAACCGCCTCCATGGTCCCGTGGCAGAGACCCGGTCGATCTGGAAGAGTGAGTACCGACCAAGGGAGAATACCAGTGCCATGGGAGAGGAATGACCGACTGCCACCACCACCGTTCAAGATTGAGTGGGGAATTGGGGATAGATAGGATCGATGTGGAGTTGGTATGGAGAGGGCCGAGAGAGAGAGAGAGAGAGAGAGAGAGAGAGAGAGAGGGAGGGAGGGAGGTGAGAATGGGGTCGTTGTGTGTCGTGTCACTATTTCTTTCAATCACATGGATGGACAAATCCAATTCTTGATTCATGCAACCCAACAAGCACCTTCCGAAGTACCTGAAAGACACCTTTGTGATCACCCTGTTACGGTATGACGATTGATGCCCCAAAAGTAATCTTTTGATGCCTGAGAGTGAAACGATCTCATGGTCTAAGGAATAGGTTACTTGACATGAGAATAACTTTGCCAATTAAAACTTGTGACATAATCTAATTGCTTTGCTTAACTGAATATGTCTATCACATCATTCTCCTAATGATATGATCATATTATTAGTTTGACAACTCATGTCCATGGTTAGGCCATGACCATCATTAATCAACGGGCTAGCCAAGTAGAGACTTACTAAGAAAAAAGTGTTGTTTATGAAACTACACATGTAATATGTTTCCGGTTAATTCAATTTTAGCATGAAATATAAACATGAATCATGAACAACAAATATGATAATAAAAATAATATTATTTCCTCTAGGGCATATTTCCAACAAGCCTGAGTCCCCCCTCTCCTCCCAAGCTCCGGGCGGTGGCCACCACCACCTCGCTCCAGTCTATAGTTGTCACCAAGAGATCGTCGTAACCTCTTTCTCATCTTGTACACCAAAGCAATGTCGGAATCTACCCGTCATCTATCTCCAGTCTAGCTGGCGATCGCAGAAGCACTATCGGATCTTCATCGACATGTTCCCGCTTTTGACGGTGTGCTTGAACACACTTCGATGTGACGTTAATGATCTAGTGTGTGTGGCTGACATAGGTATAACTAACAGGCATGCCGAATAAAGTACTCTGGATCTATAAGAAAGCATGGAGCCCATGAACCCGAAGCTTTGGAGGCCCAGAAAGTCAAGGTTCTTCAGGTTAGGAAAGTAGAGTTATAGTAGGAAACTTGTATCAATATAGGAAAGGCCCAACACGGCTCGGATAGTTTGTAACTTGTACGGCATGGCAAGCCTCAGCTTTGCCTCCTCTATAAAGGAGAAGCCGAGGAAGAAAGAAGGGATCAAAATCATTGTAACCCTAGCCACCGCAATATTGAGTTGAGCACCTTTGTTCGGCTGAACCTTCGAGATCTACTTGCCCGCTACTTCTTACGAAACCCTAAGTCTACAATCTGTAGGCATTGACGAGTTAATCCCTCATCAATTGGTGCCGTCTATGGGAATTGGAGGCTGCAAGCTCCTAATCTCGATGGCATCTTCAACATCATCGTCAACAGCAAGCAACGCGTTGGACGGAGGTAATGAGTCCAACCTGATCTCTTCGATTTTGTTCCTCACCCTCCCGCCTGTTTGCATGCATATGTCGATCTGTAGGAGTCAACGGAGATGACGTTCGGGAGCTTCCGCTTCCTCGTCAGGAAAGAAGGATCACATCGTCTCGCGACACCGATTTTTTTGGGACTGTTGGTGGTCGAGCCCGATTTCTCGGGGTCGTCAACATCATCTATCGAGTCAGGCGACGAAGAAGTTTCGCCCCCACGCTTCACTAAGCCCGCCGATGGCGGGGCACTCGCCGATCTGTTCGGTGACATGACTTTCGGGTCATTCGCAGAAAAAAATTTGGACAGCGACTCGGAAAGCTTCAACAACTTCGGCTTCACCAACTTCGACTTCACCAACACCAACAACTCTGCTGCTAGTAGGGAGGTCTTCCCCGATCTATACGACGGTGTCACCGACCCTGAGGATGATGAAAACACAACTGCAACATATCACCAGATCTGTGTAATCACGGGAGTAGGTCGTCAAGAGGATGAGGAATCTGAGGCTTTCGACGATTTGGGAAACCCCTACGTCGTTCCCGCAGATTTCACGCGAGGACGGGAAACAAATATATCGGCTCTGAGCCACGAGAAAAAGTACAGCTACCACAGGAAGGGTGGGATAGAGCTGCAAGAGCCATGAATGGCACCGGAGCCAATGGCCACTACAGCTACGCCGCAAGCATTGAAAGCATATCAGTATAAAATCGCTCGCTCCAGACGAGAGTTAGAAAAGTTGCAGCGGAAACTCTACGAAAGAAAAGTTCCAGCTGATGCATCAAGCGAGCGCAGGGCCAACCTGAGTCCACACAAGAGGACCTCATGATATAGTCACACGGACACCCGCGCAAGAGCAAGATCTCGGTTGGCAGGTATACCCGAGGAAGAACGGCAGAACCTGATCCAAAACCTCGACATCTCCTTCATGTCAATAGACACGAGAGGACACATCATCCCAAAAACACCAGAAGCAGGATATATGGCGACACATGAATTCCTAATGGCATCCAGGCCACCTCAAGGAGATCCTAGGTCATCACTATACCTGATGGCTATGGCAGGAGTCAGTGTTATGGGTGCAGTAATAGCAGGAAGAGAAATTGCACCACAACCCGAAAGTGCCCCACGCCGGAACAGTCCAAGGCAAAATAGTCCACGACGCACTGTGGCAGCTGCGCGAGATGTTCCAAGAGAAGGCGATGCAAGGAACATAGTTGCTCAGGCTCGGGTCGACAGAGCACGTGAGGAATGGAGTCGCGAAAACAGAACACGTGAACATCGGCATACACCAGAAGATAGTGATGAGGACTTCTGCAGACTCCCTTGCTTTACCCGAAGGGTTGGCAAAACTCAAGTACCCACTAGCTTCAAGTTACTCGACAACTATAAAAAGTTCGACGGGCTGCAAGATCCAGAGGATTGGTTAGTCGATTATCTGGAGACAAGAATTTGATGGGTGGAACAAGAGCAACAGCTATGCAGAGCATTTAGGTCCACCTTAGTGGAGCCGCAAGATCTTGGATGAAGAAGCTACCGGAAGGATCCATAGATAGCTGGGAAACTTTCGAAGATTTGTTCGTAAGGAATTTCTGATCCACTTGCAAAAAATCAGCATCGATTGAGCAGCTAAGAACTTTCAAGCAAAAGCCGGATGAATCGATGAGAACATACATTCAGCGGTGGAGTATCATTAAAAACTCGGCTGAGCACGTGTCCGATGAAAGAGCAATCGAGGCGTGTGTTGCAGGGATCCGAAGGAGAGACCTACTCGAAGAGTTGGGGAGCTCCAACCCTAGGACAATAGCACAACTCATGGAAATATCGAATCGCTGGGCTAACGGAGAGCATGCTTTCCATAATAAACGACAAAGGTCACCCGAAGAAGATCGCAACAGAAACAACAACCAGAACAGGCGACGTTTCCGCAAATTTGCGGAATATGATGGTCCCAGCCAAATAGCGGCTGGCTTCCGAGGAAACAGTGGAGGAAATCATCGTGATGACTGTCATAGGAGCAATGACCAATGAAGTGATCACAGAGATGCACCGAGTTCCAGCAGGCAAAATAATCAGCTGAGGTTCCCAAGGCCATACAATGTGTCACCCAAAGATTTGCTGAACGGGCCATGCCAGGTGCACTTCTACATCGACAATGATGGAAGGTGACAGTTGGGTCACCTCCAGAAGGACTGCCGAACTTTTCAAGCTTTGCGAAGGGAGACAGAGAGCACAAACGTGAAAGCAGTAAACGGAGGGTATGTGTAAGGACCAAGGAGCGGAGTACATGTACCTCTGCCACCACCACCCGCAATTACTAGTGCAAACCAGCATCAATTGCAAATTGCAGGGCCTTCGGGTGCCAATGATGACTTCACAAGCACAAGAGGAGCAGTGTTAATGATACAAAAAGGTAGAACTTCGAATATGTCGCAGAAGTTAATTTCTCGACAGGTGTATATGGCAGAAAAGGCGCCTCCACCAACTACTGAGTACCTCAATTGGTCGGGACAGACAATAGGATTCACTATAGAAGATCACCCACCTCAAGTTCCACGGCCAGGGCATTCATCGATGATACTACTAGAGGTTATCGAGGGATATGATGTCTCCCGCATATTCATAGATGGAGGAAGCAGTTTATATCTCATATACGTGGATACGCTGCGGAAGATGAATATCTCGCTGGCCAACTTGGCACCAATGGACACGCATTTTCACGGCATCGCACCCGAAAAACCAAATTATCCTTTGGGCAAGATCGCACTTGACGTGCAGTGTGGAAAAAAGAGAGAATTTCAGAAAGGAGAAGCTGGAGTTTGAAGTTATCGACTGGCCATTGAAATATCACGCCCTCTTGGGACGACCCGCATATGCTAGATTCATGGTTGTGCCGCATTACACATATCTGTTGTGGAGGATCCACGGACCCAAGGGCCCAATAACAGTCAAAGAAAGTTTTGCCCTGGCGAATAAATGCGACAAGGACTTTCACAAGCTTTCTGAAACATTCGTAATGCAGGCTGAATATGAGGCATCCAAGCTTACCACCAACTATGATGTGTTACCAGACGGAGGTAGATCCTTGCAGGAGCAAGCTTTCGACACCTCCAAGGATTCCAAGGAAGTGCAGATCCACCCGACTGATCCTAAAAAGACGACATCCATCGCCTCCAACTTGGATAGAGCGTAGAAAAGCGTGCTCGTCAAGTTCCTCCGTGAGCGCCGAGAAATCTTCGCATGGTGCCCATCTGACATACCAGGAGTACCCAGGGAACTTGCCGAGCAACCTCTTAATCTAGATCCAAGAGCCAGACCAATTCAACAACCTTTGCGGCGTTTCTCCGAGCCGAACCGCAAAGCTATGTTATCTGAGATTCGGCGACTCAAAGAAGTGGGTTTCATCAAAGAGCTACACACCGAGGCCACGTGGGTTGCTAACCCAGTGCTGGTCCCGAAGAAAAATACTGAAGTCATTCGCATGTGCGTCGATTTCACGTGTCTCAATAAACATTGTCCACAGAATCACTTTCCCCTCTCGAGAATCGATCAAATCATCGATTCCACGGTAGGATGCGAACGTCTTTCCTTCCTTGACGCGTACTCTTGTTACAATCAGATCCGTCTAAAAGAAGAAGATGAAGCCAAAACAGCTTTCATAACTCTATATGGTGTATTCTGTTACATGACAATGCCTTTCAAGTTGAAAAACGCAGGAGCTACGTATCAAAGAATGATGCAGAAGTGTCTCGCCACGCAAATTGGCAAAAACGTCCAAGTATACATTGACGACGTAGTCATCACAACAAAGCAAGGGTCATCCCTCATTGATGATCTTCGGGAAACTTTTTACAACCTCGACAAGTTCCGTCTCAAGCTAAACCCAACAAAATGTTCCTTTGGCGTTCCTACGGGAGAAATCGTCGGATACTTGGTGTCGGCTAGAGGAATCGAGGCTAATCCAGAAAAAATACAAGTCATCTTGATGATGCGCAAACTAACCAAGCTTAAGGAGATACAACAGTTAACTGGATGAGTCGCAGCTTTGAGCAGATTCGTCGCAAGGTTGGGAGATCGAGAAAGCGTTGCCCTTTTACGCGCTTATCAAGCAAGGAGAAAAGTTCGAGTGGAACGAGGAAGCAGACAAGGCCTTCGAGCATCTGAAGCGTACAATTTTGACACCTCAAGTATTGGTGGCGCCACGAGAAAATGAACGTTTGCTGTTATACATCGTGGCCACACCTCAGGTGGTCAGTATAGTCCTTGTGGTAGAGCGAGAAGAAGAAGGAAAAATCCATGGAGTCCAGCGACCAGTATATTTCCTTAGCGAAGTCTTATCACCGTCCAAGCAGCGCTACCCGCATTATCAGAAGTTGGCATATGGAGTGTTCATGTCAGCAAGGAAGCTAAGACACTATTTTTCGGCACACCCGATAATAGTGGTAAATGAGGCGCCTCTCTCGAACATCCTAAACAATCCAGAAGCTACAGGACGTGTCTCCCCTTTGGGGAATCGAGCTTTCCCCTCGGGTCATCACATATGAAAAAAGAAAAGCAGTCAAGTCGCAAATTTTGCCAGATTTTGTTACAGAGTGGATAGACTCCAAAACACAGGACCCCCAGATTTGTCGAGTACCTGGCATATGAACTTCGCCGGGTCCAAGAGACTAGAAGGAGCTGGAGCAGGCGTAGTACTTGTGTCACCACAAGGTGCCAAGATGAAGTATATATTACGGATGACCTTCCCCAACGCATCAAACAATGAAGCAGAATATGAAGCTCTTATTCATGGGATGAAGATAGCGAAAGCATGTGGCGCTACTCGCCTCAAAATCTTCGGCGACTCTCTGTTGAATTGGTTGCCCAACAGGTGATGAACAAGTGGGATGCAGTCAATGACAGCATGGTAGCATACAAATAGGTATACAATGAACTCGAGAAAACCTTCGACGGTTGCGAAGTAAATCATGTGAGTAGACTCAGCAATGTTGAAGCCGACGTTTTGGCAAACATCGGGTCGCACTGTTTGCCCATACCACCTGGAGTTTTTTGGGAGAAGATTAGTGAGAGATCAACCAAGCCAAAGAAAACGATAGTGCCGAAGCAACCGAAGAAGAAGGACAAACCTAAGAAAGACTCGGGGGCTCCAGTAGCCCTAGAGTCACATATTTCGGATGAAGAGGAAAATCCAGAAGAGGTAATGATGATACAAATCCCTTGGATGCAAGTATACTTGGCATATATCACAAAGAAAGAAATACCCGAAGATCCAGTAGAAGCACAAAGAGTTATTCGCGGTCCAAGCATTTACAGTGGTCAAGGGAGAATTATACAAGCGAATTATATCGGGTGTGCTGTAGAGATGTGTTACACCTGAAGAAGGACGAGTCATACTCAAAGTATACATGAAGGAATATGTGGACATCACGCAAGCAGTCGAGCAATAGCAGCCAAGCTTTTCGAGCTGGATTTTACTGGTTAACAACCATAGAGGATGCGAAGGAAATCGTGCAAACTTGCGAAGCTTGCCAAAGATTCTCGTCCAAACCTCACTCTCTAGCAGCAGAATTAATGCCAATACCTCTGGCATGGCCTTTTGCGCAATGGGGACTAGATATGGTGGGAAAGTTACACAAGTCCTGGCTAGGAGGACACGCATATCTGCTTGTAGCAGTCGACCGATTCACTAAGTGGATTGAGGCAATACCAGTAACCTCGGCAGATGTAACATCAGCAGTAAACTTCATCAAAGGGATAGTTTTTCGGTTCGGCGTCCCTAACAGCATAGTCACGGACAACGGTAGCAACTTCACCTCCCGAGAATTTAAGGATTATTGTGAAGGCGTAGGCATCACGCTGCAGTTTGCGTCTATTGCACATCCTCAAACCAACGGCCAAGTCGAAAAAGCAAAAGGTCTCATATGCAATGGCATCAAGAAATGTCTGCTTACACCACTCGAAAAAGCGAGACATACTTGGGTCGACGAATTATCCTACGTGTTGTGGAGCTTACGAACAACACCTAATGCAGCAATGCAAGAAACTTCGTTCTTCTTAGGCCATGGTCCTGAAGCAGTGCTCCCGATAGAAATAGAGCATAACTCTCCCAGAGTTGCAGAATACGATGAAGAGGCTTCGCAGAAGGCGCTCGAAGATGATGTCGACTCAATTGATGAAGCAAGAGATGTGGTCCTATTAAGATTAAGTCCATATCAGCAGAACCTTAAAAATTATCACAGTCGATGTTTGCGGCCCAGATCCTTTGAAGTCGGCGATTTAGATCTTCGGCTCAAGCAAGACCGGCATGAGAAGTTGGAATCACCATGGTTAGGGCCATACATCGTTACCGAAGTTATTCCAGGAGGAGTGTACCGATGAAAGGACCAGAAGACATGCAAGGATGAAGGGAACCCGTGGAACGTTGCATAGCTGCGACGTTTTTACGCCTAGAAGGAAGTCAATATAGTATCAACTATGTAAAAAAACATTGTACCTGAACAGCTCGCAAGTTTTCAGATGCACTATTTTCCTTTCAGTGTACCGAGTGGGGCTGAAAGGTTTTTAATGAGGCGGGCTTGCGACTCTGCAATATAGCATGGTTGGAATAAAAAGTAGTGATGACATATGTTCTTTTCTTTACAAGCAATGCTCAGGGGCTCGAATCCGCAAATTTACAATATAGTCGATTTCGACAATATACACACTTTGGTCTCACAAAATCCTCGCGAAAAAAAGAGTATCGTTATGTCACCCGAGATACTCGGGGGCTAAACAGGAACTTACAATACAACCAAAGGAATCTGTTTTGACTCTATAGGTGTCTCGCAACATTTTACAACAGGACATGACAATATAGCACACAAAGAATTGTCCGCACAAGGTCCCGACATTTAAAAAACAAGATATATGACAAGTACATGTACACAACATTGCGTCTTGGCTCAGACCTCACGCATTGATCAATATAAAGAACTCCTATATCCACCTATCTATATTCTCTCTTGCAGCACGTATATTTTGCGTCGAATCATCGTATTGGTATTCTTTCAAGAAAGTGGTGTCTACCTTGATGACTCATCAATCATCTTCTCGGCGACAGGTGACATGATCGCATTATGCAGATCAATGTTCACTTTCATCTTTGACATCTTGAGAAGAAAACTCTCGAAGACCTTGTCAAGATCCAATTTCGAGTGGAAAATCTTCAGCCAAATCAAAGCAAACTTGGCACCAGCCCACCATCTGAGCCTTCACAAAGTCGTGGATATTGCGCACATCCTTGAACTTGTCCATGAGTTCAGTAAGATTCTAGGGTTGAGGGTTGCGAGGAAACATGGCATTATATACCATGGCCAAGGTACTGTTGCAGAACTCGAGAAACTCTCGAGTCTGGGTAGCTCGATCCTAAAACAGGACAATACGGCAACAGCGAGTCTCGTCCGCCCAAAAATCAATGTCGTTGGCCCTGGCAAGACGAAGAAGGCTCTCGACCCGCAAGTTTACCCTCTGCTCTTCGGCAGCAGTATCCAGAAATGCACTTACGAGAGACAAAGGAAAAAAATCAATATAGCACAGGGATAGACACAAAAGAACAATGAGAAAAAGTTGAGACAAAAGTAACGTACCAGACATACCTAACTTGCATCACTCATGAGGTCGCATATAACTTTCATGCTGAGAAGATCGAGCGGCGTTGGCAGTCGCAGTTTCTTTTAGCTCAAGAGATTCTTTCGCCTGACGAAGAGCCATTTGTTCCGGATCCGAAGATTTCCACGATTGCTCCATAGCAGTCATAGTTTGCTTTTTCATCAACTGAAGCTACTATCGCAAATCGTCTACCTTCTTTTTGATCGAGCCAGGACACGACGAAATATCCAAGGAAGCACTTCAAGTTACTTTCGTGGAGTGTGAAGCAGCAGGGGAGCTTTCGGGGTATCCAGCCCTGGTATAGTTGTAAAAAATTAACTAGAAAGCAAAAAAAATCGACATCAATCATTCAGCGAGGAAAATTTTCCATTCATGGTCATAACACATTACATAAAGGAGTTTTTTTATAATATACGGCTCATAAGGCGCTTACAGAAATGGTCGGGAGCACCAAAAGGCGAAAAAATCTACAAAAGAAAGGGAGTACAAGTTCGTCTACTTGACCTCCATTTGGGCAGTGCTAGCAGAAGCTGAAGACCTCGGGTCAAGGACGGCGATGAGTCTCTTCGCGAAAATCTTGGCATCCTTCACCGGAACCTTCCACTTTTCAGTGTTCAGGCCCCTGAAAGCGGCAACTTTTGCCTATTCGACCTTTTGGCCACTGGCCGCCACGAGAGCGAGAGTCCCTTTGACTCCAATCTTCGATCTTGCTTGGCGATGCGCCAAGGCTGGATCATCATTTGCAAGGAAGGGCTTGACGAGCTGGTCAAATCTCTCGGGCTGTGTGGTCTGCGAAAAAAAGTGAGGGAAGATGCGTCCAAACGCAGTCTGCGTAGACGCCAAGCACGCGCGCGCCAGCTTGCAGTTCAACTCGAGGATAGTGAGAGTATCCAAGAGACGATCTTCGTCCAAGCTCTGGTCCCCGGTATAGTGCTCACCAATTTTCTCTGCTGAAGAGAGGAAAGACTTTATCAATATAGATACAAATTCAACACTAAAAACGCAAGTAAAAAAGACAGAGGAAGATATGGGATTACTCGAAAATCGGGAGGATTGCGTCTCGAAGCGCGCAATTATGCCATTCTCGCGTTGGACGAGCTTGGCCTCTTTGTCGCTCAAGGTATTTTCAGCAGCTTGAAGTCTTTGATGAAGATCTTCGACATCAACAGCTTCTTTTTCAGCCTTTTTGCAACCTTTCTCGCTAGCCTTAAGCTTTTTCTCCAGATCATCGGCGCGTTCTTTGGCACGACGCAACACCTCTGAAAGAAAGAACGAATGAAGGCACAAAAACAGGGAAGGAACGTCAAAAGCATTGGGTACAGTAAAACTTTACCTCTCGGAGACTCAGCCTCCTCGCGGAAACCGATAAAACGGGAGCCTATATCAATCATCTCCTTCATCAAGGGACGCAAAAAAGTTCACAGACAGAAATATAGTACCGGGAAGTCGAAGATTGTGCGAGTAAACAAATAATGTGACAAACAAGAGAATATATCTTACATCGTCAAGGACAGGAGTTAACAGACTCCCAGTGGCTATTTCCTGCTTACCAGCAGCACCCGTCCTAGCCTTTTTCTTCTTCTGTGCTTGGGGACTGGGCGCTGGAGTCGACGCTTCTGGATCAACGTGTGCTGGAGGCGAAGTTTCTGGCGCGACATGACGATCCTCAGAAAGGATCAACATATGGGATGCGCTCGTCTTGGCTGGCCCATGAGTTTCGGGTTCCAACTCCTCTTCGTCGTCCATGTCAATATAACAACAATTTCAATACATGGAAGTCAAAAAACAAGATAGTTGGAACTAAAGAAGGAACAACTTACGAGCTAACGTTGCCAGTAGCAGTGAAGGGGTTGAAGATTTCTTGTTCTTTGGGAGAAGATTCTTCGGCGGCTGGTTCGGAAATTGACGCGCCGAAATCTTCTTCATTAGGGTTTCTCTTCCTCTTGCGCTTATCAGGAGAAGCAGTAGGAGGAGGAGAGATCGAATGAGCAGAGTCAAAACGCTTGTACTGACTCCGAGCCTTTGTCAGAGGAACCCGCACTCTTATCAGATTCTGCGGGTTCGCTCTCGCTAACAGAAGTTTCTTCCGAGTCGTCAATAACTACGGATCGCTCAGATACATCTCCACCTTCAGGTAGTGGAGGAATGGAAGAAAGAGTTTGGTGGTCCTGCAGGAAGAAAGAGCGAGACAATACGGCAAAAACCATTAGACCCGAAGAAAAACCAGTTACAGTTAGAAAGCAGGAGTAAAACTCGAAGGAAAACACTTACAGTTGGAAGTTCATGGACACCAATGAATGGTTCCACGTGGAAGGAAGAAGGGACTTCACTCTATTTGCTCAAAGAGGTGAAGCGGCGGACTAGCTTCTCCAAATCCTTCAAGGGAAGATCTTCGGAAAGCATGTTAGAGTCGTCAACGCCTGAATACAACCAAAGGGGATTCTTGCGAGCCTGAAGAGGTTGCACTCGAATCCGCAGAAAGTGTGCAATGATCTGCACACCCGATAGTTCTTCCCCTTCATTATTCTGGAGCTCTTGGATGCGAGCAATTAGCGACTCAGTGGCTGATTTTTCTTCGGCTGTGGCCTTTGCGTCCCAGGATTTTCTCCTCTGAATGTCTTCCGAAGAATCAAAGGGAGCAAGAACATATTCTTAGGTATCCGAAGATTCGTCCTTAACATAGAGCCACTTCTTGCGCCAGGCTTGGACGGAGTCGGCAAACTTCAAGTCAAAATATCTGACTTCTGGCCGAACGCAAATGCAAACACCACCTACATTGTAGATGGTGTTCTTCGAGTTGTTGCGGCGGACGTAAAAAGGCGCTTCCATAGGCCCCAGTGAGGGTGGATGTCCAGGAAGCACTCGCATGGAGTGAAAAAGATGGAGATGTGGAGGAGAAAATTAGGGGTCAGCTGGTGAAGCTGAATCCCATAGATGAAGAGGAGACCGCGGAGAAACTCATGCACATGAACATAAAACCCGCGAATGAGGAAGTCAACAAAGGGCGAGGGGAACTTTCATCCCCTGGCATCTGCATCGCTTCCTTGTTGAACAGACCCAATTTCTTGAGCAGCCGTTTGTCCTGCGATGAGATCTTGGATCTCTCCCATCTAGAGATCCTTTCCTTCTCCACACGCTCATCGGTGCCGGGAGCGATGTGCTTGGTGAGCTTGGTTCACGAAGGCATGGTCACGAAGTGGCGGAGCGGAGAGAGGAAGAGGAAGATGAGCACATGAGTTGCTCGAGGTGGAAGAAGAATAGGGGCAGGAGCGAATGAATGTGCGGCGCAATGAAGGGGGAAAATGAGGCGTAGGGTAAAAACTTATAGATGAAAGACGATGAGGCTCAACCATTGGATGAAAAGGAGAGGATCCTAGACCTTACGCGTGCGTGTGCGATAAATAGTTTTACACTTTATTTTTGACGAGAGGAAGTTACTGCGCGCGTGCCGGGAATATCGGAGGACGTGCGTGTTAGAGTACAGTCTGTCACGCAGAAGTTCAGATGAACCTAGAAAGAAGTTCAGTTAGAGATAGATGGTAGTTCAGATAATTTTGTTGTAGATCTGATCGAACTATAAGATCCTGATCAATCCCTGTTTATCTCCTTCTGTATTAACCTACCATGTACTTATCTCTGCCATTGTTTGGCATATATATATATATATATGAACATGAATCGATGGAAGTCCCCATTGTTCCCAAAAACCTCTACGATCATATGGTATCAGAGCCGACTTCCTAAAACCAATCTATGTGCCTCGCTCCTCCTTACCTCGCCACCATGACAAACGCCCTAGCCGGCATCACCGTGAGCAAGAAGTTGACGAGAGCCAACCACCTCCTATGGTAGTCCCAGATCCTGCCTCCGATCCGCGGTGCTCGCCTATTGAGTTTCCTTGACAGCAAGACCGAGCCGCCGCCGGAAACCATTACCGTCGAGAAGGACGGGCAATCAAGCAGAGAGCCAAACCATGCCTATGATGTGTGGGTGGCCACGGACCAGCAGGTCCTTACCTTTCTGCTTGGCTCGCTCACGCCGGACATCCTCGTCTCCGTCATTGGGATGGACACGGCTGCGGGCGTCTGGGAGGCAATCAAGGCAATGTTCGCCTCCCAGTCTTGGATGCGGGTCTCTAACCTGCGCGTCGCCCTCGCTAAAACAAAGAAAGAGAACATGACGACTGCAGTCTTCTTCACCAAGATGAAAGGCTTCGCCGACGAGCTCGCCGCAGCGGGCCGGCCCATCGACGATGATGAACTCGTCGAGTACCTCCTCGCCGGCCTGGACGACACTGATGCGTGTAGTTGACACGTCCGTTGGGAACCCCAAGAGGAAGGTGTGATGCGCACAGCGGCAAGTTTCCCTCAGTAAGAAACCAAGGTTTAATCGAACCGAGGGGAGTCAAGAAGCACGTTGAAGGTTGATGGCGGCGGGATGTAGTGCGGCGCAACACCGGAGATTCCGGCGCCAACGTGGAACCTGCACAACACAACCAAAGTACTTTGCCCCAACGAAGCGAGTGAGGTTGTCGGTCTCACCGGCTTGCTGTAACAAAGGATTAACCGTATTGTGTGGAAGATGATTGTTTGCGAGAAAACGAGTAAAACAAGTATTGCAGGAGATTGTATGCGATGTAAAGAATAGGACCGGGGTCCACAGTTCACTAGAGGTGTCTCTCCCATAAGATAAAAGCATGTTGGGTGAACAAATTACAGTCGGGCAATTGACAAATAGAGAGGGCATAACAATGCACATACATGTCATGATAAATATAGTGAGATTTAATTGGGCATTACGACAAAGTACATAGACCGCTATCCGGCATGCATCTATGCCTAAAAAGTCCACCTTCGAAGTTATCATCCGAACCCCTTCCAGTATTAAGTTGCAAAACAACAGACAATTGCATTAAGTATGGTGCGTAATGTAATCAATAACTACATCCTTAGACATAGCATCAATGTTTTATCCCTAGTGGCAACACACATCCACAACCTTAGAACTTTCTGTCACTGTCCCAGATTTAATGGAGGCATGAACCCACTATCGAGCATAAATACTCCCTCTTGGAGTTAAGAGCAAAAACTTGGCCAGAGCCTCTACTAATAACGGAGAGCATGCAAGATCATAAACAACACATAGGTAATAACTTGATAATTAACATAACATAGTATTCTCTATCCATCGGATCCCGACAAACACAACATATAGTATTACGGATAGATGATCTTGATCATGTTAGGCAGCTCACAAGATCCGACAATGAAGCACAATGAGGAGAAGACAACCATCTAGCTACTTCTATGGACCCATAGTCCAGGGGTGAACTGCTCACTCATCACTCCGGAGGCGACCATGGCGGTGAAGAGTCCTCCGGGAGATGAATCCCCTCTCCGGCAGGGTGCCGGAGGAGATCTCCAGAATCCCCCGAGATGGGATTGGCGGCGGCGGCGTCTCGCAAGGTTTTCCGTATTGTGGCTCTCGGATCGGGGGTTTCGCGACGGAGGCTATTTGTAGGCGGAAGGGCAGGTAAGAGGCGGCACGAGGGGCCCACACCATAGGTCGGCGCGGCCGGGGCTCGGGCCGCGCCGCCCTCGGTGTCCGGCCACCTCGTGGCCCCACTTCGACTCTCCTTCGGTCTTCCGGAAGCTTCGTGGCAAAATAGGACCCCCGGGCGTTGATTTCGTCCAATTCCGAGAATATTTCGTTACTAGGATTTCGAAACCAAAAACAGCAGAAAACAACGATTCGGCTCTTCGGCATCTCGTTAATAGGTTAGTTCCGTAAAATGCACGAATATGACATAAAGTGTGCATAAAACATGTAGATATCATCAATAATGTAGCATGGAACATAAGAAATTGTCGATACGTCGGAGACGTATCAGCATCCCCAAGCTTAGTTCTGCTCGTCCCGAGCAGGTAAAACGATAACAAAGATAATTTCTGAAGTGACATGCCATCATACTATTGTAAACATATGTAATGAATGCAGCGATCAAAACAATGGTAATGACATGAGTAAACAAATGAATCATAAAGCAAAGACTTTTCATGAATAGTACTTCAAGACAAGCATCAATAAGTCTTGCATAAGAGTTAACTCATTAAGCAATAAATCAAAGTAAAGGTATTGAAGCAACAAAAAGGAAGATTAAGTTTCAGCGGTTGCTTTCAACTTATAACATGTATATCTCATGGATAATTGTCAACATAGAGTAATATAATAAGTGCAATATGCAAGTATGTAGGAATCAATGCACAGTTCACACAAGTGTTTGCTTCTTGAGGTGGAGAGAAATAGGTGAACTGACTCAACATAAAAGTAAAAAGAATGGTCCTTCAAAGAGGAAAGCATCGATTGCTATATTTGTGCTAGAGCTTTTATTTTGAAAACATGAAACAATTTTGTCAACGGTAGTAATAAAGCATATGAGTTATGTAAATTATATCTTACAAGTTGCAAGCCTCATGCATAGTATACTAATAGTGCCCGCACCTTGTCCTAATTAGCTTGGACTATCGGATCATCGCAATACACATGTTTTAACCAAGTGTCACAATGGGGTACCTCCATGCCGCCTCGTACAAAGGTCTAAGGAGAAAGCTCGCATTTTGGATTTCTCGCTTTTGATTATTCTCAACTTAGACATCCATACCGGGACAACATGGACAACGAGATAATGGACTCCTCTTTAATGCATAAGCATGTGGCAACAATTATTATTCTCATATGAGATTGAGGATATATGTCCAAAACTCGAAACTTCCACCATGAATCATGGCTTTAGTTAGCGGCCCAATGTTCTTCTCTAACAATATGTATGCTCCAACCATTAAGGTGGTAGATCTCTCTTACTTCAGACAAGACGGACATGCGTAGCAACTCACATGATATTCAACAAAGAATAGTTGATGGCGTCCCCAGAAACATGGTTATCGCACAACAAGCAACTTAATAAGAGATAAAGTGCATAAGTACATATTCAATACCACAATAGTTTTTAAGCTATTTGTCCCATGAGCTATATATTGTAAAGGTGAATGATGGAATTTTAAAGGTAGCACTCAAGCAATTTACTTTGGAATGGCGGAGAAATACCATGTAGTAGGTAGGTATGGTGGACACAAATGGCATAGTGGTTGGCTCAAGGATATTGGATGCATGAGAAGTATTCCCTCTCGATACAAGGTTTAGGCTAGCAAGGTTATTTGAAACAAACACCAGGATGAACGGTGCAGCAAAACTCACATAAAAGACATATTGTAAACATTATAAGACTCTACACCGTCTTCCTTGTTGTTCAAAACTCAATACTAGAAATTATCTAGACTTTAGAGAGACCAAATATGCAAACCAAATTAGCAAGCTCTATGTGTTTCTTCATTAATGGGTGCAAAGTATATGATGCAAGAGCTTAAACATGAGCACAACAGTTGCCAAGTATCAAATTATCCAAGACATTTTATCAATTACCACATGTAGCATTTCCCGATTCCAACCATATAACAATTTAACGAAGAAGAAACTTCGCCATGAATACTATGAGTAAAGCCTAAGGACATATTTGTCCATATGCAACAGCGGAGCGTGTCTCTCTCCCATACAGTGAATGCTAGGATCCATTTTATTCAAACAAAAATAAAAACAAAAACAAAAACAAACCGACGCTCCAAGCAAAGTACATAAGATGTGACGGAATAAAAATATAGTTTCAGGGGAGGAACCTGATAATGTTGTCGATGAAGAAGGGGATGCCTTGGGCATCCCCAAGCTTAGACGCTTGAGTCTTCTTAGAATATGCTGGGGTGAACCACCGGGGCATCCCCAAGCTTAGAGCTTTCACTCTCCTTGATCATATTGCATCATACTCCTCTCTTGATCCTTGAAAACTTCCTCCACACCAAACTCGAAACAACTCATTAGAGGGTTAGTGGACAATAAAAATTAACATGTTCAGAGGTGACACAATCATTCTTAACACTTCCGGACATTGCATAAAGCTACTGGATATTAATGGATCAAAGAAATTCATCCAACATAGCAAAAGAGGCAATGCGAAATAAAAGGCAGAATCTGTCAAAACAGAACAGTCCGTAAAGATGGATTTTATTGAGGCACCAGACTTGCTCAAATGAAAATGCCCAAATTTAATGAAAGTTGCGTACATATCTGAGGATCACGCACGTAAATTGTCTTAATTTTCTGAGCTACCTACAGAGAGGCAGGTCGAAATTCGTGACAGCAAAGAAATCTGAAACTGCGCAGTAATCCAAATCTAGTATGAACTTTACTATCAAAGACTTTACTTGGCACAAAAAAACACAAAACTAAGATAAGGAGAGGTTGCTACAGTAGTAAACAACTTCCAAGACTCAAATATAAAACAAAAATACTATAGTAAAAACATGGGTTGTCTCCCATAAGCGCTTTTCTTTACGCCTTTCAGCCTAGGCGCAGTAAAGTGTATATCAAGTAACATCAAGAGATGAAGCATCAACATCATAATTTGTTCTAATAATAGAATCATAAGGTAACTTCATTCTCTTTCTAGGGAAGTGTTCCATACCTTTATTGAGAGGAAATTGATATTTAATATTACCTTCCTTCATATCAATAGTAGCACCAACGGTTCGAAGAAAAGGTCTTCCCAATATAATGGGGCAAGATGCATTGCATTCAATATCCAAGACAACAAAATCAACGGGGACACGGTTATTGTTAACCATAATATGAACATTATCAACTCTCCCCAAAGGTTTCTTTTTAGCATTATCAGCGAGATTAACATCCAGATAACAATTTTTCAATGTTGGCAAGTCAAGCATATCATAG
Source organism: Lolium rigidum (assembly GCF_022539505.1). NCBI lineage: Eukaryota > Viridiplantae > Streptophyta > Magnoliopsida > Poales > Poaceae > Lolium > Lolium rigidum. Next base: position 300,637,441 of record NC_061510.1, on the reverse strand, counting down.
ATTTTTTTAGGCATAACAGAAATACTTGCACCAAGATCACATAAAGCATTACAATCAAAATCATTGACCCTCATTTTAATGATGGGCTCCCAACCATCTTCTAGCTTTCTAGGAATAGAAGTTTCAAGTTTTAGTTTCTCTTCTCTAGCTTTTATGAGAGCATTTGTAATATGTTTTGTGAAAGCCAAGTTTACAGCGCTAGCATTGGGACTCTTAGCAAGTTTTTGTAAGAACTTTATAACTTCAGAGATGTGGCAATCATCAAAATCTAAATCATTACAATCTAAAGCAATGGAATCATCATCCCCAATGTTGGAAAAAATTTCAGCAGTTTTATCACAGGCAGTTTCAGCAATTTCAGACAGTTTTGTACGCTTTGCACTAGGAGCAGAAACATTGCCAACACCAATTATTTTACCATTAATAGTAGGAGGTGCAGCAACATGTGAATCATTAGCATTGCTAGTGGTGGTAATAGTCCAAACTTTAGCTACATTTTTCTCTTTAGCTAGTTTTTCATTTTCTTCTCTATCCCACCTAGCACGCAATTCAGCCATTAATCTTATATTCTCATTAATTCTAACTTGGATGGCATTTGCTGTAGTAACAATTTTATTTTCAATATCCCTATTAGGCATAACTTTCGATTTCAAAAGATCAACATCAGAGGCAAACTATCAACCTTAGAAGCGAGAATATTAATTTTATTGAGCTTTTCCTCAACAGATTTGTTAAAGGCAGTTTGTGTACTAATAAATTCTTTAAGCATAGCTTCAAGTCCAGGGGGTGTGTTCCTATTATTATTGTAAGAATTCCCATAAGAATTAGCATAACCGTTACCATTATTATAAGGATATGGCCTATAGTTATTACTAGAATTGTTCCGATAAGCATTGTTGTTGAAATTATTATTTTTAATGAAGTTTACATCAACATGTTCTTCTTGGGCAACCAATGAAGCTAACGGAACATTATTAGGATTAACATTAGTCCTATCATTCACAAGCATAGACATAATAGCATCAATCTTATCATTCAAGGAAGAGGATTCTTCAACAGAATTTACCTTCTTACCTTGTGGAGCTCTCTCCGTGTGCCATTCAGAGTAATTAATCATCATATTATCAAGGAGCTTTGTTGCTTCACCAAGAGTGATGGACATAAAGGTACCTCCAGCAGCTGAATCCAATCAATTCCGCGAAGAAAAATTTAGTCCTGCATATAAGGTTTGGATGATCATCCAAGTAGTCAGTCCATGGGTTGGGCAATTTTTAACCAAAGATTTCATTCTTTCCCAAGCTTGAGCAACATGTTCATTATCCAATTGTTTAAAATTCATTATGCTACTTCTCAAAGATATAATTTTAGCAGGGGGATAATATCTACCAATAAAAGCATCCTTGCATTTAGTCCATGAATCAATACTATTCTTAGGCAGAGATAGCAACCAATCTTTAGCTCTTCCTCTTAATGAGAAAGGAAACAATTTTAATTTAATAATATCACCATCTACATCCTTATACTTTTGCATTTCACATAGTTCAACAAAATTATTAAGATGGGCAGTAGCATCATCAGAACTAACACCAGAAAATTGCTCTCGCATAACAAGATTCAGTAAAGCAGGTTTAATTTCAAAGAATTCTGCTGTAGTAGCAGGTGGAGCAATAGGTGTGCATAGGAAATCATTATTATTTGTGTTTGTGAAGTCACACAACTTAGTATTTTCAGGAGTAGCCATTTTAGTAGTAGTAAATAAAGCAAACTAGATAAAGTAAATGCAAGTAACTAATTTTTTTGTGTTTTTGATATAGAGTGCAAGACAGTAAATAAAGTAAAACTAGCAACTAATTTTTTTGTGTTTTGATATAATGCAGCAAACAAAGTAGTAAATAAAATAAAGCAAGACAAAAACAAAGTAAAGAGATTGGGAAGTGGAGACTCCCCTTGCAGCGTGTCTTGATCTCCCCGGCAACAGCGCCAGAAATTTGCTTGATGCGTGTAGTTGACACGTCCGTTGGGAACCCCAAGAGGAAGGTGTGATGCGCACAGCGGCAAGTTTCCCTCAGTAAGAAACCAAGGTTTAATCGAACCAGTAGGAGTCAAGAAGCACGTTGAAGGTTGATGGCGGCGGGATGTAGTGCGGCGCAACACCAGAGATTCCGGCGCCAACGTGGAACCTGCACAACACAACCAAAGTACTTTTCCCCAACGAAGCAGTGAGGTTGTCAGTCTCACCGGCTTGCTATAACAAAGGATTAACCGTATTGTGTGGAAGATGATTGTTTGCAGAAAACAGTAAAACAAGTATTGCGGTAGATTGTATGCGATGTAAAGAATAGGACCGGGGTCCACAGTTCACTAGAGGTGTCTCTCCCATAAGATAAAAGCATGTGGGGTGAACAAATTACAGTCGGGCAATTGACAAATAGAGAGGGCATAACAATGCACATACATGTCATGATAAATATAGTGAGATTTAATTGGGCATTACGACAAAGTACATAGACCGCTATCCAGCATGCATCTATGCCTAAAAAGTCCACCTTCGAGTTATCATCCGAACCCCTTCCAAGTATTAAGTTGCAAAACAACGGACAATTGCATTAAGTATGGTGCGTAATGTAATCAATAACTACATCCTTAGACATAGCATCAATGTTTTATCCCTAGTGGCAACAAGACATCCACAACCTTAGAACTTTCTCGTCACTCGTCCCGCATTTAATGGAGGCATGAACCCACTATCGAGCATAAATACTCCCTCTTGGAGTTAAGAGCAAAAACTTGGCCAGAGCCTCTACTAATAATGGAGAGCATGCAAGATCATAAACAACACATAGGTAATAACTTGATAATTAACATAACATAGTATTCTCTATCCATCGGATCCCGACAAACACAACATATAGTATTACAGATAGATGATCTTGATCATGTTAGGCAGCTCACAAGATCCGACAATGAAGCAGAATGAGGAGAAGACAACCATCTAGCTACTGCTATGGACCCATAGTCCAGGGGTGAACTACTCACTCATCACTCCGGAGGCGACCATGGCGGTGAAGAGTCCTCCGGGAGATGAATCCCCTCTCCGGCAGGGTGCCGGAGGAGATCTCTAGAATCCCCCGAGATGGGATTGGCGGCGGCGGCGTCTCAGTAAGGTTTTCCGTATCGTGGTTCTCGGTGACCGGGGGTTTCGCGACGGAGGCTATTTGTAGGCGGAAGGGCAGGTAAAGAGGCGGCACGAGGGGCCCACACCATAGGTCGGCTCGGCCAGGGCCTGGGCCGTGCCGCCCTGGTGTCTGGCCACCTCGTGGCCCCACTTCGACTCTCCTTCGGTCTTCTGGAAGCTTCGTGGCAAAATAGGACCCTGGGCGTTGATTTCGTCCAATTCCGAGAATATTTCGTTACTAGGATTTCTGAAACCAAAAACAGCAGAAAACAGCATCTGGCTCTTCGGCATCTCGTTAATAGGTTAGTTCCAGAAAATGCACGAATATGACATAAAGTGTGCATAAAACATGTAGATATCATCAATAATGTAGCATGGAACATAAGAAATTATCGATACATCGGAGACGTATCAGACACCTACAACCCACTCTTCGCCGCCATCGGGGTCAACGGCAGAGATGATATGACCATGAGCGAGCTGTACACTCAGGTCTGTGCCTACGACAGCCGCATGGAGCTCCTCACCGACGGTGCCTATGGCAACGCCTCTGTCAATTCCGCTCAGCGTGGGCGCGAAGGGCCATGAGGACGTGGCAAAAATGGAGGACGCTGTCGCGGCCGCGGACAACGTGGCGGCACTGCGGCAACGCACGTCGCAGGCGTGGAGGCAGGGGGAACGGCAAGGACCGTGACTCTGTCTCCTGTCAGATCTGCGGGAAGCCCGGACATGAAGCTTGGAAGTGCTGGCATCGCTACTCCGATGATGAAGGCGAATAAGAGGTGGACAAGGGCGCCAATGCGGTGTCCTACGGAGTGGACACTAACTGGTATTGATACCGGTGCTACCGATCATATCACCGGTGAGCTCAACAAGCTCACCATGAAGGAGAAGTACCATGGTTGCGAGCAAATCCATGCGGCCAATGGACAAGGTATGAGCATTAGTCATGTTGGTCATGCAATTGTTAATACCCCCTCACAAAAATTACAGCTTAAAAATGTCCTTCATGTTCCACATGCCACAAAAATCTTGTTTCTATTCATCGATTTACTCTTGACAATTATGTTTTTTATTGAATTTCATCCTTGGTGTTTTTTTGTCAAGGATCAAGCCACGAAGAGGGTTCTTCTTAAGGGTATATGCACATGAGGCCTCTATCCCTTGATATCATCATCGCCAGTCAAGAATAAACAAGTTTTTAGTGCTACCAAGCCTTCAGCTTCACGGTGGCTTAGTCGCTTAGGTCATGCTTCTTTTCGAATAGTTCAACAAGTTCTTAGCAAGTATGAGCTTCCATGCTCAAGTAATCCTAGTCTTGAGTCGGTTTGTGATTCCTGTCAAAGAGCAAAAAGTCATCAACTCCCATGTGAAAGATCTACTAGTGTATCCACTGCCCCTCTCCAACTTGTGTTCTCCGATGTCTGGGGACCTGCACCTAGTTTAGTAGGGCCATACAACTATTATGTAAGCTTCATTTATGATTTTAGCAAATTTGTATGGATTTATCTCCTTAAGAAAAAGTCTGATGTGTTCCAAAATTTTCACAATTTCCAACAACTTGTTGAACGACAATTCAATACAAAAATTCTTGCTCTACAATCTGATTGGGGTGGTAAGTATGATAAGCTCAACTCCTTTTTTCAAAAAAATTGGCATTGAACATCATGTATCTTGTCCACATGCTCATCAACAAAATGGATCAGCTGAACGCAAGCACCGTCACATTGTATAAGTAGGGCTTGCTCTCCTTTCCAATGCATCCATGCCTTTAATATTCTGGGATGAAGCTTTCCTAACTGCAACATATCTCATCAATATGCTTCCCTCTAAAATCATTGATCATGACACACCAGTCAAAAAACTATTCCACAAGACACCTGACTATGCCTCTCTTCGCACCTTTGGCTGTGCTTGTTGGCCTAATCTTAGACCATACAACAAACGCAAACTTGCTTTTCGATCAAAACAATGCGTCTTTCTTGGGTATAGTCCAATGCATAAAGTTGCCAAATGTCTAGATGTCACCTCTGGTAGGGTCTACATTTCACGTGATGTAGTTTTCGATGAGACAGTCTTCCCTTTTGCTCACCTTCATCCCAATGCTGGTTCTCTACTTTGTCAAGACATTCTTCTCCTGCCTGAGCATCTTCAAAATCCATCGGTGTCATCTCATGAGGGGGAAAACATTGCAATGATCTAACACCTAATGACTCTAATATGCCTGGTATTTTAAGTTCACAGGCACAGCAAACTGCAGGAGAAATACGCATGCAAAACGGTGCAGAAATCAGCTCAAACGGAGTTGTACAAGTTCATGTACAAGAAGCTGCAGCTGGCACTAGACACGAGGCGGATCAGCCTCGGATCGCGGAAGAACATTCCGCTGACACCGAATCCTCGCCGGGATTTGTGCACGCGTCAGGCATGTCAGGCCACCGGTCGGCGAATTCCCGCTCTCCTCCGCGCCAATCCAGCCGCGCCACGTCGCATGGCCCCGCCACTACCGAACGCTGGTCCCCTGCATCCTCCTCCACTCACGCATCTAGCCACCAGGAGACTGCCACGTAGGGGACAAGCGGGACCATCTCTGCACAAAATGATGAGGCTCTGATAGCAGGATCTTCTCCACCTGGACGTGCAGGCCGATCTGGAGCAGGATCCAGAGCAGATGGACCCTCTGTGCCGACACCTCCTGCAGCACAACCTGCAGCTACCTACAGAACAAGATAAAAAACCGGTAATATCAAACCAAAACTTTACACAGATGGTACTGTTCGTTATGGATTATCCTGCTCATCTAGTGAACCTGAAAGCCTGCAAGCAGCATTAGCAAATAAAAATTGGAAGCAAGCTATGGATGATGAGTACAAAGCTCTCATGGATAATAAAACATGGCATCTAGTACCACATAAAAAGGGTAGCAATTTAATAAACAGTAAATGGGTGTACAGAATTAAAAAGAAAGCTGATGGAACTGTTGATAGATATAAAGCTAGGCTAGTAGCAAAAGGTTTTAAACACCGTTATGGTATATATTATGAAGATACTTTTAGTCCCGTTGTAAAAGCTGCTGCTATTAGACTTGTTCTATCGATTTTAGTGTCTAAAGGATGGAGTTTGAGGCAACTAGATGTAAAGAATGTGTTTCTTCATGGCGTTCTGGAAGAAGAGGTTCATATGAAGCAGCCACCTAGCTATGAGAATCCCAATACACCTTATCATGTGTGCAGACTTGACAAGGCACTATATGGGCTCAAACAAGCACCAAGAGATTGGTTTTCCGAGCTGAGTTCAAAACTGCAAGAACTTGGTTTCCTGGCATCAAAGACAGATACATCACTATTTATATATAATAAGTCAAGTCTAATTATCTTTGTGCTAGTTTATGTTGATGACATTATTGTTACTAGCTCCTCCAACAAGGCCATCACGTCACTCCTTCAAGACCTAGGCTCAACTTTTGCACTAAAGGATCTTGGTGACTTACATTTCTTCTTGGGAATTGAGGTAAAGAAATTTAATCAAGGCATTACATTAACCCAAGAGAAGTATGCTTCTGATTTGCTTAACAGAGTTGGCCTGAGGGGGTGCAAGGCATTGCCAACACCATTGTCAGCATCAGAAAAACTTCCTGTCACTGAAGGAGAACTTCTAGGATCAGAAGATAGCACAAGGTACAGAAGTATTGTTGGAGCACTACAGTACTTGACTCTCACCAGGCCAGATATTGCCTTTTATGTTAACAAAGTATGACAGTTTCTTCATTCACCCACTACTGTTCATTGGACAGCAGTAGAGAGAATATTGAGATACGTCAGTGGAACAGTAAGTTTGGGACTAACATTCAGAACATCATCCTCTACATTGGTGAGTGCCTTCTCAGATGCTGATTGGGTAGGTTGTGTAGATGATAGGAGATCTACGGAGGGTTTGCTGTTTATTTTGGGCCCAATCTAATTTCATGGAGTGCTAGGACACAGGCAACATTATCAAGATCAAGTACATAAGCTGAATACAAATCTCTAGCAAATGCTACAGCTGAAATTATATGGGTTGAGTCTCTACTGGGAGAACTTGGAATCCAAAGAAAGCAAACATCATGTTTGTTGTGTGATAATATGGGTGCTACCTATCTTTCTACCAATCCTATATTTCATGCCAGAACTAAACATATTGAAATAGATTTTCATTTTGTAAGAGAAAGAGTAGCAAACAAACAGCTCGAGATTAGATTAATTCCATCTAGAGATCAGGTGGCAGATGGCTTCACCAAAGCATTACCAACTCGGCAGCTTGAAGAACTCAAGTACAATCTCAACCTGAAGAGAGTTGTGATTCAGGAGGGGTGTTAGAGTACAATCTGTCACGCAGAAGTTCAGATGAACCTAGATAGAAGTTTAGTTAGAGATAGATGGTAGTTCAGATATATTTGTTGTAGATCTGATCGAACTATAATATCAAGATCAATCCCTGTTTATCTCCTTCTGTTGTAACCTACCATGTACTTATCTCTGCCGTTGTTTGGCATATATATATGAACACGAAATCGATGGAAGTCCCCATCGTTCCCAAAAACCTCTACGATCATAGTGCGTGCCCCACTTGCGCAACGTGGAGGATGAGCAGAAGCTTTGGACCCACAAAACAGTGGTCTACCAGCAGTCGTGTCTTCACAAGGTGTCTACACATGGCATTCGTCACCAACGACGTCATGGTGCTGAAAAATCTTCGAGTACTGGAGCAATACATAGTTGGAAGAGCTTATTTCCAGATGCAAGCACCTGTTCGTATGCTCGGGGGCTACTCTTATCAGAAGTATTGCATATACTTCTGATAAGATAACGTGATGATGATAAAAAAATACAGAGTTGATCAAATAACAGAAGTTGAGCCTACAACCAAGTGCAAACACTCGGCTGTAGCCTCGGGGGCTACTCCCATCTGGAGCGCTGGTCGTGCACCTGATAAAATATAGAGGGAAAAGAAGGAGAAGCAAAATAACATGTCAATATAAAGTTGAAGTCGAAGAAATTTTGGGTACATCTTCGAGTTACATATAACTCGTCATGCACTCCCATCGGGAGGTCAAGATATTGTTTAACATGACAACTCGGAAAAATAAAGAATTCCAGCAGCCGCACAAAGGCACTCAACAATATATTCTAAGAGCGCGTTTGCCGCGGTAAAAACTCTGAATGCCATGACTCGAAAAAGAGTACGCGAAGGTAAGACCCCAGGATCCGTCATGTGTGGCGTGGTATCATACATGAATGTGCTCTCCCAATTTATCCACATCAGCAGATGTGAAGAAAAATCCCGACAGACGCATTGGGTACTCGATAAAATGAGACTGGAATTCGATTCGCGATAAGTCCTGAAACGACACGTGTCGAATTATACCAGTATTCCAGGTTCGAGTCCAGAGACTTGAGCTTGAAGTAGGTTTATGCGGGTTTGCCACGAGAGCAATTAACTGGTACCTGATCCGTCAGATGAACTAGCCTCATTTACCAGTATCCCTATACAAAAGAGATATTAAGTAAAAATTCAGCATGACTCGAAAGTTTTAAATGGACAGACGATGAAGATTTTACTCGACTTTACGATGGAGATTTTACTTGACTCTATGATTCAAGCAAAATCTCGGGGGCTACTGATATAGGTATGCCTAACAGGCATGCCGAATAAAGTACCCTGGATCTATAAGAAAGCATGGAGCCCATGGATCCGAAGCTTTGGAGGCCCAGAAAGTCAAGGTTCTTCGGGTTAGGAAAGTAGAGTTATAGTAGGAAACTTGTATCAATATAGGAAAGACCCAACATGGTTCGGATAGTTTGTAACTTGTACGGCACAAAAAGCCTCGTCTTCGCCTCCTATATAAAGGAGAAGCCGAGGGAGAAAGAAGGGATCGAAATCATTGTAACCCTAGCCAACGTAATATTGAGTTGAGCACCTTTGTTTGGCTGAACCTTCAAGATCTACTTGCCATCTACTTCTTACGAAACCCTAAGTCTACAATCTGTAGGCATTGACGAGTTAATCCCTCGTTGGTGGTTGTATGACGTGGTGGTGTTTCATGTGAGACCCTTGTTCGTGGGAGAGGTTCGTGGTGCGAGGGATAGTATATCTCTTCACGACTAGACGAGTCTAGTTGCGGAGGTCGACTCACGACTTCATCAAACTCGTCATCGACAACTTTTGATAGTTCTATCTACAAGTAAATTCCGGACACAAAATTTCATGTCCTTGCGGGATACTAGTTCTATCTACATTTATCTCTAAGTAAGTGTAGTGGCGCTGTGCCAAGTGTCACATAAGTGCCACCACAACTGCCTTGCTACGACCGAAAGATACATGTAGAATTTCTTCACACGTCATAAGAAATTTCATAGAGCCATTCTATATATTCTAAGACTTTATTAAAGATAATATATTATATCTTTATATTGTAGCATAGAGAAGCATATTATAGAAAAATGTTGAAAGCAGTCTTCGAACTCTTGAGACCTTTAGGTAAACTTCATACTCATCTAACAAATCCACTCACACAACACCTTATCAAGACTCACAATCAAAGTCACATTAGCAGTATGTTACATGCATCGGTTATATAAAAATGCCTCCACAAAATGTAAATATTGGCTCGTACCATTTCTCTAGCTATAATGTTAGGTCAGTGTATGAAATGTCTCCCTACATGTCTCTACATGTTTTGGTCTGGCGATTTGTAAAGTGCCTCATGGAATTTTTTCGATAAAGGGAATATATTAATATCAAGAGATACCAATTACACCCAGTCTCTGCAACAACGCACCACCCTAATGGCACTACGGATGCACACAGCCAAAAAAAGGAAAAGAAAACAAAGAAACAAAAGTCCCGCTACAGTATCTCAGACCTAGCAACCGCAATACATCCACCGCCATGACAACACTTGAATTATAGACTCTCCAAAAAACGACGTCTCTAAGAAGGGAACAGTGCTCAAACACCGTCGTCGCCCGATCAAAGATCTTAGGTTTTCACCCTGAAGATAGTTCCCACTCTCAAAACAATGCCTCCACCAAGGTCACTGCCAGGCACAACCAGTTAAGGCCAGAACTTGGGTTTTCACCCTGGAAGGTAGGACTCTGCGCTTCACCTGTGTTGTCGCCCCCACTTTCATACCGCTGCTGTGAAGCCCGGACACCAAGCAAGCCCCTCAACAGCACGAAGACTTGAACCACCCTTAGCTAGTCCTCCCCTCCGGCCTTCATGAAATTCTCTTCTTCCGACTTTCATCATGGATACATAGTCACTTGATGTCAACACAGAAAAAGAGCTTCGCGCCGCTCCCTCCAGAACCAAACGGTCGGAATAAACGCATGGCTGCGCACGACCGAATACCTCCGATCCAGCAAACTCTGTTACATTCGCCGGCGGAGCCTTCCGGAACTCAACCCTCCGGCCAGATCACGAGTCCAGGCCTCCGGTAGGTCCTCCTCTTCATGCAAGAGAGGCCCTAGGACCGCCGCCTTTATGGAATGAATCTATAGTTCTATACCTATTTCATATTAATGAAATAAAAATGTCTCAACTAACACCCATATGCCATTTCTGTCTAAAATAGATTTAGCTACCATAAGAAAAGTGCCTAACATGATTATATGACAGACGGAAGCAATACGTAAAATGTCTCTAGAAAAGTGCTACAAATTGTGTTGTATTTCCTTGGGTGTATGATAGTTCTAGTCTCAAGTAACAACGTCGCATGACCTGGTAAAACCTCTCTAAAGCATACTCACGTGAACACCATCAAGCTTCTTGAAGGCTCGGTTATCAAGGGAATTAACCCAATTATATGCCTATTACATGTAAGAATACCAGGATACTCATTCTTCAAAAAAAAAAAAGAATATCAGGATACTAGAAATAAATCCAGTCTGACTAAATACCTACTTAACAAACCTGTATGTGTAAATCTGAAGAGTAGGACTTGAACGCTGGTGGGCGAAAACAACCAAACAATATTATGAACATAAATAATTAAAACATGCTTTAATTTTTTCGATAATAGACGCTTTATTACTTTGACAAGTAATTACACCTGACCTCTGCATAGCTAAGATGCACACAACCGTTTCATAGTCTGAAATATCTTAACGTGAAACACACTTTAATACACTTTAATAACTAAATATATCGATTTAATGTATTTGACATCACATAATTTTAGTCATGGCGCCACCACACCACTGTATAGGCTCGCGCTCTGATAAGTCCATCACCCCATGAGAGAAAGGTGGTTCTGAAAACTACTTCTGATGCTTTAACTATAGATATTGCAGATAAATTCTCCGCACCGACGAGTGACTAGCTGGCTGCTAGAGTTAATATTGTTTTGTACAGGCGGCGGTGAATGCTGATCATATCATACACATGGATCCAGATACTGGCTGCCAGTTGCTTTGGGGTGTCTAAATCAAGATCTGTTGTTTGGATCCTGATCAGTCTGGACATAGCATGCACCATCCCATAATCGTCAAAGTGATCAGGAAAAGGATACAACATTGAACCAGTTAATTAAGATAGTATGAGTTTGTGGGCTGTGACCATCTAATATATATCATTACTTTGCTAACATGTATGTCATTGTACCTAAGATTCGTTCTGTAGTGTGATAATATGACAACTGCGGACAAATGTCAGAACTTCAGTAACAACGTTTTTTTTTCTCAATTTTTTTGTTCTTACTGTGAACATTGCACACAAATATAGGTTTTTTTGGACGGGATATGTTTTACATAAATCTAATTTGGGGTGCTCATTTTTCATTCAGACATCAGTTTTAGTGGCTTGACCTTTTGCAGAAGCGATTAAGGATATGATTTGAGATTACTACTTCAAGACTTTGTTTACCTTTAACAATGCCAACGGTAATCACTAATTCCTAAAGAAGCAGCAGAAGCAAAGATCTCTCAATCTTCGGACAGCAACACATGCTCGATCTAGATAACATTCCGAATATCCTATTCAGGTTATGTCGGGAATAATTAAACGATTACCGTATCTTCGACATAAAAAAGCAAACCAGGAAGATTAACTAGTGATGCTCTGGTACCAATCTAAGCAACGCTAGCCCGATCTCTCTGCATCACAAGCCCTGTACCACCTGCGCAAGGACATATGCCATTAGAATAACCCATGTTCATTAGCGCATAAAAAATGAAACTCTGTTTATTGAGAATATATGTGTGCAGTGAACTAGTGCAGCGTGTGTCCAGCATCAGTGGCAAAGCTGCATGATTGGCAATGCTAGATCGGAATAGATTTTAAACAGATCTGCCCACTTCCCATCGGAAAGTTGTGCGTATGGCCAGTGTTGGTTTCAGGCCCATGCTCCTGCCAATGCATCCCCACATTGCACTGATCTCCAAAGCAGAGTACAAGATTTGGCCCTCTAACAGAGACCTTCAACTAGCCAGCTCATTGCTTTCTTCAAGAAACAGTGGCAGCACACCATAACTACATCTTGTAGAATTAGGTATGGTTGTGTGCATCCCAGGATGCAGGGACCGGGAGGCTGTCTTCTTTTTCGGATTTTTTTTTATAGAATTGGATAAGCATATTAATTTCCCTGCAAGCGATTATTCTGGGTAACATGATGCAATTATTGAAATTCTAGTAGCAGTATGTATTAACAGGAGTTCCAGCTGCAACTGCAATATTTAATAGCTTAATAACTCAACGGCAACTAGAGTCCTTCCTAGGTCGCTTTTTCTTCTAGTTGTTCTAGACTGATAAGAAAGAAAGGGCAAAAGGAAGATGCCCCCTCATCGAAGAAGATTCATCCTCCAAATTAAAGAGACGGCACTTCTATTTTCACAGCGCATTTTTAAGACTACCCACAATGGGAGTATCATAGGTAGTATCATGCATTTCATGCATGCAAAATGCTGTTATGGCACTGCAGTTAAGGATAAGAGAGAGGGTACTAGTATCATAGATAATGTATCATAGCACATAGTACTAGAAAAATTAATGTCAAGTAAATCTTGTACATATATTTGCATTGAGATTCTACAAAATAATTAATATATGGAGACTATGATACTAGTATATGATACCATGCATTATGGAGATAGTAACATGTAGTAGTATCATACGCATGATACTTCTATATGATACTATGCATTGTGACTAGTCTAATCAGGTGGTCTCCTCAAGCAGTGACAGAAAAAATGGTAACAATCAATGCTTTCCATCATTTTCTTGACTAGTTTCCACATTTCAACAAGTAAACACAGCAAACTACACAACAATTGAACCAGAACAATTGTCATGGGAATCAGGGAAATTTGCCGCCAACCAAAGAGACCTGATGCCGGCGTTGGCTTTATTAATTTAAAGCTCGGCTCCCCCTCGAGCCTTTCGTCTAAAACAAACAAAGAGCCTGAAACTTGCATTTCTTTGAACGACCTGAATGTCTTGTTTGGAGGACGTCCAAGTGTTTATATGCAGGAAACCACATTCGAAAAGGAAAAGGGCAACTGCAAGTAAGAGTAGGTTGGTGCATCACTGTAAGTCACAGCTGTACATCAAGATTTCAGTACTTGAACTCAATCAGAGTTAGATTCCTTTCTACACACTGTGTCAGCTATGCAGATAAAAAATTTAAGAAGATAAGTAAAAAAGGTAGTAAATGCTTTCTCGTATTGTCAGACATGGCATTTGGTATATCCCTCATCAAAGATGAAAAATACTTTAATTTCACATCAGATTCCTAATAAAGCGGTCTCCTCAAGTAGTGCAAAAAACATGGCGGCCATTCACTATGTTTTAATGGGTTTGCCGACAATTATTCGCATTTCTACAGGTAAAAATAACACAGAAAGAAAAGAAAGATGCTTACTGATATAATCAGAAATGGCCTTCGGTATATCTTCTGAGACTGCCGGTGATCAGAGCTCTCATCGAATTAAATGTGCCCTCCAGTTGAACAAAAAACATAGCCATACCACATCAGAATGTCTCCTCGAGCGCTTACAGTAGTCAATGATTATGTTTTATCTATTTGTCCGTTTGCACACACAACACCAGGATGATCGGCTTCCCGCCCCGGGGGCTTATAAATAACCGACCAAGCTACCTAGAATTTACCAAGACACTCTTAGGAGGTGATCAGACAGCACACTCTTCAGAGCTTCACAGTGAGTGTGCTCTGTCCTAGCTAGCGAGACCACCACGAAAGCCTCTCACCATACAAAACTAGTGCGTACTGTAACAACAGATCAGAGAAAGAATATAAATTCTTTGCAGGGAGAGGGTAACAGTAGGAGAAATGGACGTGGAGTCGTCGAGGCAACAAGGTCCTAAGGGGGACTCCAACTCCATTGCTGCGGCCTCCGAGGTCTTTGTTGACTGGAGGGGCAGGCCTTGCGAGCCTCAAAAGCATGGAGGCATGAAAGCTGCTGTGTTTGTCCTAGGTGTGCATCCATCCCTGCTCATGTCTCCCTTTTTTTGACTTTGATGTGCTCTGTTCTTGTCCTTGGTTTCTCTGGTTAATGATGGAGAGTACGTGTGTTTTGTGTAGGGATCCAGGCATTTGAGATCATGGCGATCGCGGCGGTGGGGAATAACCTCATCACCTACGTGTTCAACGAGATGCACTTCCCGCTGTCCAAGTCGGCCAACATCGTCACAAACTTCATCGGCACCGTGTTCCTCCTCTCCCTCCTCGGCGGCTTCCTCTCCGACTCCTACCTCGGCAGCTTCTGGACCATGCTCATCTTTGGCTTCGTTGAGCTCTCTGTAAGCCCTCCGATAACCCAAACTTTAACAATTGGTGCAACCAAAAACCTTTTATGTTTTGTATTAAAACTATATAAAAGGCACGGAAAAAGATTCAGAGAAAGGCCAGTGCATGCCGCTTTAACCGCCTGAAAAACGAAAAGATTGTGAAGAGACGGATGGGTTTGTCATGTAAGATGGTAACAAAAATGCTGAGAAGATAAGCAAGTAAAGGTGAAAGAACATGGTGCCATTGTGGGAGCAAATCATCGCCTGCACCTGTAATTGCTGTCTAGTGCGCCTTCAGTGCGCGGCCGGCCGAAAACATCAATCCACGTCTTCTTTTCTTGCAGGTTCAATGCATCAATGCGGCAATGCCTATTGGCTACCATCAGGTCACTAAAAGAGATTGTACTTTATGTTGCAGGGGTTTATACTGCTGGCGGTGCAGGCGCACCTGCCGCAGCTCCGGCCGCCAGCGTGCAACATGATGGCGGCGGCGAGCAGCAGTGCGGAGCAGTGCGAGGAGGTGGGCGGGGTGAAGGCGGGTATCTTCTTCGCGGCACTGTACCTGGTGGCGCTGGGCAGCGGGTGCCTGAAACCCAACATCATCGCGCATGGCGCCGACCAGTTTCGTCGCCGGGGCGGCGACGACGGCAAGCGGCTCTCCAGCTACTTCAACGCGGCCTACTTCAGCTTCTGCGTGGGCGAGATGGTGGCGCTCACCCTGCTCGTCTGGGTGCAGACGCGGTCTGGAATGGACGTCGGCTTCGGGGTCTCCGCCGGTGCCATGGGGATCGGCCTCGTCAGCCTCGTCGCCGGCGTCTTTTTCTACCGGAACAAGCCGCCTCAGGGCAGCATCTGCACGCCCATAGCAAAGGTACGTTTACATGTGGCAAGTCCAAACATATGGAATCAGGTGCCGTTCTCATAGAGCAATATCTTAACTGAAAATTGCAATCATTTCGGAAAATCTGGAAAACTATTTTTCTTTAGAAAATCAGGAAAACTATTGTTGATGTACACTGTGGAGTGATGTCCGCCTTCATGGCAAATGTCAAGAAAAGGACAATTTTCTCCAAAGAAAAAATGACTTTTTTTTGCTACACAAGAATGACAATTGATGAGATTTTTCTAAAAAAAGCAAAGAAACAATCCATGAGGTCCAAAAGTAATATTGCTACCCTAAAATAATAGATGTGATGTTTTTTGCTAACTATAATAGACTTGGTACAATATGGAAACTCTGTGGGAAGACAAAAAGTTCAACATCAAGATCATATTGCACAAGTAAGTAATGCTAGTCCAAAAGACTACTTCAAACAAGAAATGTTATTAAGGGTAAACACGATTTAAAAAATTGAAGGATCGAATAGGGTGTGTATGACTTCACTATCATAATTGAGGTCTTGGTGTGACAGAATGTCGTCCCGTTTGAAAAATGAGAGGTCGCCAGATCCATTTCCCTCCGCCTCAGAAGATTTTGCAGCAAACGACAAGGACATAGTACCAGACTTAATGCTATTTCATCTAGTGTACCAATCTTTTCTACTATATCGTAAGAAAAATTGGATTATATTGTTTAAATTTTTCGGGCTGTAACATTTGGTAACTGGACTTATTGTTACCCCTGGTAGAAAAAAAAAAGAAGGGTTTGATATCAACAAAGCATATCCGTGGTATATTTAGTTTTTCCAAAAATAAATCTTCATGTTGGGATCCTACAAAAGTACCACTTTCCAAGCATGGGTTTTTTTTTCGGGGATGCAAGCATGGGTTTTTAGTGGGTTTTAAGTAAAGTCAAATGGAACGGCCGCCCGACCTACCCTACCTATGCATATGTGCACTAGCTGCAGGTACATATAATATGTGAATTCCAATAATGGGATACACTTTGGCACACCATAATTTTATGAACATGTGGGTGAACAGGCATGTGTGTAAGCACCATGTTAAACAAAAAAGTTTGACCATATACGAATCATCATCATGATTCCTTGTTTAGAAAGCACTCATGAATCAAGATATGGTGTTTTAGGAGCAAAGAACCCCAGGGCTGATATTTAATCTGCAAAACCTTGACCCGAAAGGCATACAAAAAATTAAAGTTGTTGATGAATGTAATAAAGGAATTTTTATTTGCAAAAACAATTTGTTAAAAAAAGGTGCTACATCTCAAATAAAATATATAGTTTGAGTGTTGACACATACAGCTAGTTAATTTAGGAACTTATTGTTCTTGTGGGACATGTTGACAAGGGCTAGTGGCACTTCTTTTGAGTGGGTCAACAACAACACTTGCCCATATGATCTCCTATTGGAAGGTGCCTGCGATTATTAATCACAGGACCGTAGGCCCATATTCTGTTATGCTTGTGATGCATCAATCAGCATATGTGGGGAGGCAAGTGACGTGCCTGCCCAAATGGGCACCACCTACCTACCTAGCCTTGTTATTCTTGGAACCAAGATAAAGTTGCACTTACTTAACAATATGCAAGCTATATTTCCACCTTAATCTCATATGGCTAATCTCATGAAAATTAATGCACCATTGATGCACCTAGGTCTTGGTCGCCGCGGTAATACAGAGGAAGCAAGTGTGCCCAGCGTCGACATCCACCGTGCAGCCCTTCACCGGTACCTGTGCCCGTGAGATCCTTCTCGACACCCCTAGCATCCGCCGCATCAACAAGTTCATGTAAGGATTCGGTTTCACATATGTCAAAATTTAAATTTCCACACCAAATTTATTTCCAAATCTCACTTTGAATTCAAAAAATAACCCAAAAATATTCGTACTACACCCGGGTGTAGTTACACCCACGTGTGTTTCTCATAGTTTATAGAGTATCTATCATATCGAAGAGTATGTACATGTAGTATGAAGTATATAAGACTATTTTGGTAGTATATATAATACTTTTTAGGCAGTATGTACATTTTTTTACGTAGACTTATTTTGTACGTATACATATGCATGTATTTCAGATATATAGTGCAAACTACATGTTCACTTGCATTTTTTTCACCAAACATGGTTTAGAATATCTTAGATATAGTGTATAAACATACTCAAACCGATAAAGTATCGTACATACTTCTACATGGTAGTATATTAGATATGGGTGTAACTACACCCAGGGGTAGGAAGTATTTATCCTATATATATATATATATATATATATATATATATATATATATATATATATATATATCGATGAAAAATCTAGAAGATCTACAATGATACAATACATTTGGGTCTGAAATTATTTTCTCAAATTCATTTGGTTCCCTTGTGTGCACATTTTAATTAGGTTCTTAGACAAGGCCTGCGTCAAACCGCAGGACGGTGGCAGTAGCAAGGAGAGCGCGTGGGGGCTATGCACGGCGGCCGAGGTGGAGCAGGTGAAGGTGCTGCTGTGCGTTGTGCCCATCTTCGCCTGCACCATTGTCTTCAACACCATCCTTGCGCAGCTGCAGACCTTCTCGGTGCAGCGAGGTAGCGCCATGGACACCCGCCCGGCCGGCTCCTTCCACGTCCCGCCGCCGTCGCTCCGTGCCATCCCCTACATCATGCTCATCGCGCTCGTCCCGGCGTACGAGGCGGTCTTCGTGCCTGCCGTACGCCGCCTGACGGGAGTCAGCACCGGCATCACACCGCTCCAGCGGATCGGGGTCGGCCTCTTCACCGTCACCTTCTCCATGGTGGCCGCCGCACTCGTCGAGGCCCGCCGCCACCACACCTCCGTCGTTGGAGACGGGAGAGCGCTCTCCATCTTCTGGATCGCGCCGCAGTTCCTGGTGTTCGGGTTGTCGGAGATGTTCACAGCCGTGGGGCTCATCGAGTTCTTCTACAAACAGTCGCTCTCCGGCATGCAGGCCTTCCTTACCTCCATGACCTACTGCTCCTACTCTTTCGGCTTCTACCTCAGCTCCGTGCTGGTTTCGCTCGTCAACACGGTGACCTCGAGGAACGGCGGCGATGGCTGGCTCAGCAACAATGACCTCGACAAGGACAGGCTCGACCTCTTCTACTGGCTCCTCGCCGGGCTCAGCATCCTTAACTTCTTCAACTTCCTCTTCTGGTCGAGGTGGTACACCAACAGCGTCGAGACGGTGCAGGTAGCCGGCGTTGGAGCCTATGGTGGTGAAGAGCGGGATTAGAAGGGTTCTGCGTGCTGAGATTAATTAGCTAGTATGCATGGGTCTCCTAAACGTGGGCCCGGGAAGAAAGTACTTCAGTGGATTAATCCATTAACCTTAGCCTTTAACCTTTTTGTTAAATATATTTCTATGGTTTTGCCTAGTATCGAAGAAGTGTGTTGATGTCGATGTGTGTATGCATATGGCTATCGTCAAACGTCAATTAACTAAGGGTGTGTCTATGTTTCAGTTGACTGAGATTTTCTTAAGTCTCAGTCAACTCAGAAAAGTGCAACTGCAGTTAAAAAAAAGTTAAACTCGGTCGAGTTGCACATTTCTGGCAGAAAAGTGCAATTGCACTTTTTTAACAGAAAAGTGCAACTCAAAGCACTTTTTTGTAACTGACTTAGACTTAAGAAAATCTTAGTTGACTGAGACATAGCAAAACCGATTAACTAAACCTGGAAGTGTTGTATAGTACTCCAGCTAATTAACCACCACATCCTTATAAGGATGACAATTTCGCCCACCGGTAGCCGATTCGAATGGGCAGAGTTTAGGTATCTTTTTTACCTATGAGTAGCACTCAAACTCTACCCGATTAGTCGTATGTACAACATAGGTATATTTATGCGGATTTGCTAATCCTCAGGCGATTGAGAACTCGGTAAGTATCAGTCGACCTACATGTCCGTTCGATTTACTTCAAGATTGGTGCGCGCTTGACTGAGCGGAGCGTAGAAAAATGGAAAGAAAAATGGGAGTTGTGGGGTTCGACCTTTGGAGCGAGCAGTACCAGTTGGACACGAACAACCACAAACTCAGAGAATGTTTCACGTTAGGTTTGTGAGTGCGTTCTATACTAGACTTCATTCTGTAGATATTTCCATTTCCATTTTTATTTTTTTCTTTTATTTGTTTTCTGCATTCTTTATTTATTTTTAGTCTATTATATGGAGTATGTAAAATTGTATTCTTGTTTTGTAACAATTAACTTTTTGATACATTTGAGTTTCGTGCAACTTGTATGTTTTTATCCTCATAATCTTCGACACAAGTCACACATTTTCTCAAGAAATATGCAATTAGCAAATGTTTTTCGAAACAAGTTGCACTTTCATCAAAAAAAAACATTCAAGTAGCAAGATAATTTTGATATGGGTTGCAGTTTTCTCAAGATATGTGTAACTCTATTCTTTTTTGGTACGAGTTGCACTATTCTCAAGAAATAGCAACTCTCTTAACAAATATGCAACTCAAAATGGTTCTCGATACAAGTACACATTTCTAATGAAACATGCAATTAGTAAACATTTACGAAACAAGTTGCAAAATATACAACTCTCCTAAGAAATATGCAACTCTAACCGGTTTTCGCTATGAGTTACACTTTTCTCAAGAAACGTGCAACCGGTCTTGAAATAGTTGCACTTTTATCAAGAAATATGCAAGTAGAAATATGGTTTTCATAAGAGTCACACTTTTTCATAACATATGTGCAACTCCAACCGGTTTACGCTATGAGTTACACTTTTCTCAAGACACGTGCAACCAGTCTTGAAATAGTTGCACTTTTATCAAGAAATATGCAGGTAGCAACATTGTTCTGATACGAGTTACACTTTTCATCAAGATATGTGCAACCCCATCCGGTTTCCACTATGAGTTGCACTTTCTCGAGAAACGTGCAACCTGTCTTGAATTAGTTGCACTTTTATCAAGAAACATGCAAGTAGCAATAGGGTTTTCATACGAGTTACACTTTTTATCAAGATATGTGCAACTCCAACCGGTTTCTCCTATGAGTTGCATGTTTCTCGAGAAACGTGCAACCAGTCTTGAAGTAGTTGCACTTTTATCAAGAAATATGCAAGCATCAACATTGTTTTGGTACGTGTTACATTTTTCATCAAGATATATGCAACTCCAACCGGTTTCGCTATGAGTTACACTTTCCTCGAGAAACGTGCAACCGGTCTTGAACTAGTTGTGCTTTTATCATGAAATATGCAAGTAGCAACAATGCTTTGATATGAGTTACATTTTTAAGAAATTTTGGACATGAGATTTAGAAGTTACATTTTTAAGAACTTTTCTCTTTTTCAGAGTCACATGTACAAGCTAAGTAGATTTATGTTAGAGAAACAAGCTAAGTACAACCTCATTTTACTTTGCTAATGATTAATCGTGTGGAGGACCGCGTCAAGCCGAGCGCTCTGTGCTGCACCAAATCGGTTGGAAGGAAAACAAAAACATATTGTACCAAGCAACATGACCAGGCCAGTGGCTAGATGGTACACGGTGGACACAAAACTGATCGACTGAGACATTACGAAATCTCAGTCGCCTGAGACGCAGCCACTCCCATATTTATGTACATGTGGGTATACCTAAACCATCTCGATAAAATGATGTGGGGGTCTATATATTAGTGTAATTATTACTTCCCTAGCCATTATCTCGTTTTCGTTCCATGTTCGATCGATCCCTCGCATCTGCAAGAGACCAAATTGCAAATCCTCTTGGATCCTCCCCTTGCCTCCCACAAAAACCATGGACTTTCCACATATGGAGCAGCGAGAGGGTCACTGGGTTATGTCTTCTTTGTCTCCACTCTCCACTACATATGAATATGAACTATTGTGTAGAGTACCCATCGGGTATGGGTATGGGTATAATTTTATACCTGTGGATAAGTGTATTGGTCGAATATGGTAACCATAAATAAGGTATGAATATGGTATTTTACTACCCACATTGTTATTGTACCCATTGTCATCCTCACATGCATATCGCTAATTTTACTAGTTACTCCTGGTTAGCTAAGGCTAGTTGAAGGGAGTGTAGTGATTTGAAGTGTGTCTGCTCCACGTGAACTAGGAAGTAGCTAGACATTCGTGGGATCAAGCTTAACAAACTTCAATTTTTAACTAAATTTGAAGACCTTATATTTTGGAATGGGCGTAGTAATTCTATGTAAATGGCATAACATTTTTATGACAAACCACTGCAATAGCCTCCACTACAAGATACTGTGGGTACCCTAATCATATTAATTGCTTCTGAGATGCAACTTTGACCGTAGCTCTCTTCATGGACTAACCAAAGTGTTGTCACTAGCATCGTTCAACTAAGATAATCGTGTGCATGCTTCTACGTTATTTGGAGGGACAAGTGTTGTGGTATGTGTGCATTGCATAAATAATGATGATGTTTTCAAGCTTTTTTTGTACGATCGAAACTTCAAAATGTTTTATGTTTGGAACCGAAAATGTGATTAACTATCAATATTTATTTTCAAATTGTTACAATGAGATCTCGGTGCATTAGATGTTGGTATGTTCGGATTTTTCAACTTTAAAGTTTCCACCCAACAATTGGTGAAATTCCCATGATTCATGTACTAAGTTGGCACAAGCATATTTTTTTTGCAAAAATTTGCCACCTTATGTGCTATTGGCGGGTAAAAAGGTTTAAAAAAAGTATCGATACTTCCACATGTTGAATCTTACCATGAAGTCCTTGTCGATACGAAGCAAAAAACTGGAAATAGATTTGTAATCTGGTGGACCGTTTAGTGTAAAAGAAATATAAACTAGAGAAATGAACTTCTAATGCACCGATGACAATGGTCATGATTCAACCCCCCTCCGCGATCTCGAAAAGAAAACACAGGCGTATGCAAAAAACTACAGCCGGTACTGTATTTTATTCTAAGGAGGGCATCCAATACGCAAGGGGTGGAGGCAGGAAAGCATTTTGGGGAGGGCAGCACAAAATATAAAATGCTATTGGGGAGGGGGGCAAAGCACAAAATTATATAGCTTTTGGCCTAAAAAAACAGGGACCTAAATGAAACTTTTGCCTGCTGGTCCTCACTGTGTCCGCCTTGCCAGTAGCCCTATTGTCACAGTTTGTGCAACACTAGTAATTTTCTCAATTAAGTTATTTCAACATTTATATTATACCAGGCTTTAAGTTGGATTATGATGGTATAAATTTAAATAGTATCTATTTTTCTTTGGCTAACAGATCATACTTTTTTACTTTCATGGCTCTTTTTCACGCAGTAAATTATAAATAAGTTCAGCACACCACAGTTCAACAACCATAAACTGGGTCTTAGAGATAACTTTCGAATGTTCACGTTCTAGTCATTATTGAAAATTATGAACATATTTTTTTTACCATCAATAGGAAAAATGGTTTCAAGTATATATAATTATTCTTGTGGCGGAATACACTAATGCATGAAGCTCGTACAAAACACACACTAGGTTTCTTGCAACAGTCCATGTGCATGGAAAGTAAAGAAAAAAAATTCAAGAAAAAGGAGTACCCATGACTTCCAACTTTATCACTCCCTCCATCTCAAAATGTGTTGCATATTTTTTTATTTAAAGACAAAACTTATAAAATTTATAAATATAAACATATTAATCCTTGCAATGACTAATGCATACAGCATGAAAAATATATATCATGGTGGTTCTTGTAATGTAAGTTGTAGATGTTGATGCATTTTCGTATATATATATCTGATCAACCTTTAAAAAATGAACTTCGACTAAAAAATTATATACAACATAATGTGGGACGTAGGGGTGCGAAATCGTGCAATGTCTTATGATAAATAGTGTGTGCTTTGTTAATGAAAGACCAGATGCTCATATTCATTAATTGTTTGTCTAGGTATGGAGCTGGAAAGCAGCCATGGATACGGCACTCCGGATGCCAAACCTGTCTTTCAATCTAACAGCTCCAACTAGGTACTCCTGGTGCAAAGAAAGCAAAGGTAGGTGTGATAGGCTGATAGCATCATCGCCTTCTTGCCACCTCTTTAGCCAGATATTTGTTGCTGCACCCTATGAAAACGTCAAGATCAATAGTAGCTAGTTAGTTAGAATGCTTGAATGCGGACAGGAAAATCATAAGCTCTACAAGCTATGTGCTTGAATCTATATGAGAAGTTGTACTACCCTGGAAGTCTATAAAACAATGTCACAAATTTGTCTAAATTTAGATATACCTAGATACTTTTTTGTGCATCCAAATTTAGGCTAATCTTCCAAAAAAAAATTATGGACGAAAGGATTACATGTTTCGGACACACATATAACCTCGCTCTATCCCAAAAAAAAAGGTTAAACTTTGCCAATCGACATTGTTGTGGCAAGTAACGAAATATCTCCATGCCTTTTGAAAAAAGAATCTCAGCATAATTATTAATCGAGTTGAGACTTGAGACTGAGAGTTAGAAAATAATGTGGATAAAGTTTGTATGTACGCTCGCGCGTGCGTGTAATTTGCTTCCAACAATTGTTTGAAGGGTAACATGCTAAAAGCGGAACATTATTTGGCACGGTTGATTTGACATCAAAGCATGGTTTGTGGGCAGCAGGAGCAGATAATCTTACAAAGCATGGATTTTCTGTCCCTACAAAGCAAATATGATTATCTTTTTACAAAGTGAAATCCTTAGGGATCATATCACTTATACGGTAGAAATTTTACCTCATCCCCGTGTTCTTTATATTGTTGATTCTTAGGCAGGTTCGGTCTTCTTTGGCCTTCGTGAACTAACGAAGTAAGATGTTCAATGAAGAGTGCAGCGCGATATGACTCTTGGCTGTCATGTAGCCCATTATTTTTAGAAATTGAAAATGGCAATTATAAATTTCAAACAAACCTGAACTTCTTCCCAGTGTACGTATATATGTATTCTTCTCATCTGCAATATTTTAATCGTTAATTCGTTACATTTGTCCACACACAAAAAAGACAAAATCCCAGCTCTGAAAACAAAATAAAAATATCATATTTGCTCCACAATTATTAATGGAGTTGTGACAAAGAAAGACATTGTAGCCTCAACTTTCCTGGTCCCGCGCTGCCCTGCCCTGCGCCTCCTGCCCTCGCCGCGCCACCCAATCGTCGCATGGAGCTCCCCTTGCCGCTGCCCGCCGTCGGTTCCGAGGTTGTGCAGCCATAGTCGTAGCCTCATGTCGCTCTCACGCCTCCCTCCATAGAGCTCCTCATCATGCCACCCGTGCCTTCCGCTGCCACGCCCAAATGCAAGCGGTAGGGAATCAAATGATCAAGGGAGCCGGTCCCCTAGCGTCCTCGTCCTCCGGTCTCCCTCCCGCCGTGGTTGTGTTGGCATCTATACTACACACGCCGGTACCATCTTAGGTGCAGCCAAAAACTGTGACCTCCAACACGAAGAAGGTGAAGAATTTGGCGGCTTGAGGACCAGTGCCTCCTCCACCATCTCCGTTATCTAGGATGCCCACCTCGACTATCAACTACGATGGCGCCCGACATGTGTTTGACGAAAAAGTGGTAAAATTTCTCCCTCTCTCCTAATGTTTGTCAAAGGTGATATTGCTTAGTTTTTTTTGGTTTTCCATTGTGTACTTCCTATTTGTATTCAATTCCTACATCGTATTTGAACATATTGGAGAATAATGTGGTCAACATTCATACATTAATAGAGAAAAGCCTATTGGTGGCATGCCAAAAATAGCCTTAGTGGCGTGTAGGTGGCACGCCCACCGGTATATTATCACTGGTGGTATGCCAAAAATAGCCTTAGTGGCATGCAAGTTGCATGCCACCGGTATATAGTCACTCATGACATGCCAAAAATTGCCTTAGTTGCGTGCGAGTAGTGATGTATGTTCGATAGTACTAATAGCAACCTCAAAAAGACCCACCAAATCACTGCATTACCAAGTTGGTTCACCACTGTCAAAACAAACTAACAAGAACAAACAAACAAACAAACAAGTATAACTCCGCACAATCATTGATGATGTAGATGGCGAACATCATGTGCAGGTTCCTTCACATAGTGGTCCTGGAAGTCATGAGCACGGCTTGTCCAAGCTATAGATATGTGGTCTGGATGAAGTTCTTCCACCCCTCAATGCTAAAGGACTGGCGGGCATCATAATCCGTCTTGTATGTGATGGTGCTGACCCTGCTACTGGTCCAACACTTACTCCAACCAAGCCTTCATCATGCATGTTCAGGTGGTTAGCCACCATCATAGGTAATTTATGCAATGCAGAAAAAAGAAAGAAAGGAAAAAAAAAAAGATAGTTTACTTGAATTCATACATTTTTCCCAAAATCTGGACCAAAAAAATATAAGAAAGATAGGTAACTCAAAAGAAATGTAAAATAGTGTGTTTCTTAGCATGGTCAATCTCGTCAAAAATGGCACGCCTGCAATGGTATCAGTAGGAGGTTTGAATTGTGTGAGGTGTTCTTCCTCACCCTCGGCAAGGGTGCATCTTTGGGTGACAATGATAGATTCGAAGCGGTCTTCCTCGCTTTTCTCACCATCCTCGCTACTACAAAAGAAATAACCCATAGAGTCATTATTTTTGTCTTCTAGAGATATTATCTCTGCATCCACATTACAATAGATATGTTTCTTAAGTGTCTCTGCGATTGAAGACACTTATAGAATGTATTTACATATTGTAAGACATTTCCTAGAGGCACAGCATATATATTATCCATACCATCTATAATACAATAGAAACGACATTTCGTTATGTCTTTATTCTCTAGCATAGGGAAAAATAAAAGTTAAAAACATTCGAAGCAATCCTTGAACTCAAGATCTTCAGGAAACATTTATACTCATGATCGAGATAGGGCGAAGGTTTTGACACAAGAGGTGGCGACACGGCGCTAGGTGGCGTCAATGGCTAGGGTTTTGGGTGTCGGGGTGGTGCGGCCAAGGGAGGAGGAGGGGTTGCGACTTGGATGCACTTGGAGATCCCCTCTCCCCTCTTTATATAAGCGGCTTGGCCATAGGTTGTCCATCCCAAGGGAGGAAAGTGTCCTTCCCTAATTCGGAAAAGGGGGAGGAAGAGTCCACCTGGAACTCAGATTCCTCCCTCCCTTTCCTAGTCAGCCAAGGGGGAACTCTTGCCCCCCAAGGCAACATGGTGTGGCCAGATATGGGTTCTTCCAAACTCCACTAAAATATTCTAGAACCCTCTTGTCATTCCAGATCCTTTCGCAACATTCTAGAACCTCTTGATACCTTATATGATTGAAACCATTTCTGGCACCGCCGAGACCATTCTAGACACTTTTGGGATCATCTGAGATCTCTCGGAACCATTCTGAAACCATCCGAGACACACTCGGAACCCATCTATCTTACCTTCATATAGAACTCACATTCCTAAATGTCGCTAAACCATTAAGTGTGTGACTCTATGGGTTCGGATATATGTGGACACGTTTGGAACACCTTGCACGACAATGATTTATGTCGAGAGCTTGATAACTGCATCAATCCCCACATATAACACGAAGATATTTAATGTGTAAGCCCTCCTTATTCCTTTTGATACATGTAGAATTGCTTTTCAATACTTTACGTAGCTCGAGGTGAAACTCTAGGTTTTCCCAGTTACCTCGCATGTACTCCTTTACTCATCTCACACCATCGATGTTTTTGTGAAATAAAAACTTAGTAACGTGTCCCCAGATGATGACGAACATCATGATGCATGATTGGGCAGCCAGAGTGTATCTCTCCAGTGTCACTCAGTTACGAGATGATGTTTGGAGATCCCATGATATCCATATAATATCATAGTTCGTAATAGCATCATGGTCTAACAATCTTTTATAATGGTAATATGTAGTCTTTGAGAAACTAGCGTTAACTATATTGACGATATGTTTCATGGTATATCATTTGGGGTATATCCATCATCATTGTTCCACTAACAATCTTGATCTCATATGATACTGACAACCTCGTAAAAAACTTTACTTATTACCCTATAGTAAGTAAAACGAGACAATCAATATAACATGTGCTAGTCATAGAGGCATAACTAGGGATATCTTATTTGGTGTTTATAATTCCGCACATGTATTAGGTTTTCATCCGATATCAAGAATATCCGAAACTAATACAGTTATAGCATAAAACCATAAACTTAATTATGAAATTGGAAATATAAATAATACAAATTTATTATTGTCTCTAGGGAATATTTACATTGGTGTTGGGTCACCCCAGGCTATCAAAAGTCCTTCATATTCATGTCACTAATTAAGGTACTCCACATCTCCATTGTCTCAATTTATCACACTTTTGTGTTTTTGCACTCCGATGACTTATGTCCCTAGGAACCTTACCTGAAGCATGTGATATTGCTTGACTTGGTGGAAGCTTTGGATGACATGGTTGATGGGGACGGCTTTGAGCTTTTTGCCTTCATGGCAATTTGAGTTTTCTTCGTTGAGCCTTTGGGACATGTATCAAATTAGGCCTTGTTGGTAACGTATTCGTTAGAAGTATTTCTTGTCGTGAAGAAGGATTTAGTTCTATAATTCTTGAGATCCTCTCGCACTTGGCATTCGGTCTTTCTTGCTTGATGTACCAATTGCACCGTGTTGGTGTATGGTGGAAACTCCACAATCCTCTTGATTGGATCATTGAATCAATTTATAAACCTTTCCATGGTTTGTTGTTCTCTCTCTTCAACATTGGCTCTTGTCATGGTGGTGTGCATTTCCTTGTAGTATTGTTCAACGAAGTTGAAGCTTTGTGTAAATTTGATGATCATGTAGTGTGATGGAACAAAGCGAGCATGCATCTCCACCTTCGTATGTACCCATGTTTAAATGGGCTCCAGAATGTTTTGGTCGCGCTTTGATGAGCGCAGATTGCACACCGTTGGGGAACCCCAAGAGGAAGGTATGATGAGCACAGTAGCAAGTTTTCCCTCGGTAAGAAACCAAGGTTTAATCGACCAGTAGGAGAAAGGCGTGACTTCTGAAGGTGTTGGTAGCTGACTTGTGGCAGGGCGCACTACCGGCGTCAGCAACAACGTGGAACCTGCACACAACACAACCAAAATACTTTGCCCCAACTTACAGTGAGGTTGTCAATCTCACCGGTTGTGCTGAAAACAAAGGATTAACCGTATAGTGTGGAAAGATGATGATGTGGGCATTACCCTTCGGGTAACCGATGTTATGCTACTGATGCGTGTAGTTGACACGTCCGTTGGGAACCCCAAGAGGAAGGTGTGATGCGCACAGCGGCAAGTTTCCCTCAGTAAGAAACCAAGGTTTAATCGAACCAGTAGGAGTCAAGAAGCACGTTGAAGGTTGATGGCGGCGGGATGTAGTGCGGCGCAACACCGGAGATTCCGGCGCCA
This sequence comes from Lolium rigidum, assembly GCF_022539505.1. Classification (NCBI taxonomy): domain Eukaryota; kingdom Viridiplantae; phylum Streptophyta; class Magnoliopsida; order Poales; family Poaceae; genus Lolium; species Lolium rigidum. The sequence continues at coordinate 300,608,144 of NC_061510.1, read as the reverse complement.
ACGTGGAACCTGCACAACACAACCAAAGTACTTTGCCCCAACGAAACGAGTGAGGTTGTCAATCTCACCGGCTTGCTGTAACAAAGGATTAACCGTATTGTGTGGAAGATGATTGTTTGCAGAGAAAACAGTAGAAACAAGTATTGCAGAAGATTTGTATTTCAGTATTAAAGAATGGACCGGGGTCCACAGTTCACTAGAGGTGTCTCTCCCATAAGATAAAAGCATGTTGGGTGAACAAATTACAGTCGGGCAATTGACAAATAGAGAGGGCATAACAATGCACATACATGACATGATAAGTATAGTGAGATTTAATTGGGCATTACGACAAAGTACATAGACCGCCATCCAACCGCATCTATGCCTAAAAAGTCCACCTTCGAGGTTATCGTCCGAACCCCCTCCAGTATTAAGTTGCAAAGCAACGGACAATTGCATTAAGTATGGTGCGTAATGTAATCAATAACTACATCCTCGAACATAGCATCAATGTTTTATCCCTAGTGGCAACAAGCACATCCATAACCTTGGGGTTTCTGTCACTCCCCCAGATTCACGGAGACATGAACCCACTATCGAGCATAAATACTCCCTCTTGGAGTTAAAAGTAAAAACTTGGCCAGAGCCTCTACTAGAAACGGAGAGCATGCAAGATCATAAACAACACATATGTAATAACTTGATAATTAACATGACATAGTATTCTCTATCCATCGGATCCCGACAAACACAACATATAGAATTACAGATAGATGATCTTGATCATGTTAGGCAGCTCACAAGATCCAACAATGAAGCACAATGAGGAGAAGACAACCATCTAGCTACTGCTATGGACCCATAGTCCAGGGGTGAACTACTCACTCATCACTCCGGAGGCGACCATGGCGGTGTAGAGTCCTCCGGGAGATGATTCCCCTCTCCGGCAGGGTGCCGGAGGCGATCTCCTGGATCCCCGAGATGGGATCGGCGGCGGCGGCGTCTCGGTAAGGTTTTCCGTATCGTGGCTCTCGGTATCGGGGGTTTCGTCACGGAGACTTTTTATAGGCGGAAGGGCAGGTCAAGAGGCGGCACGGGGGCCCCACACCACGGGCCGCGCGGCCAAGGGGGGCCGCGCCGCCCTATAGTGTGGCCCCTCCGTGGCCCCTCTTCGTCTCTCCTTCGGACTTCCGGAAGCTTCGTGAGAAAATAGGCCCCCGGGCTTTGATTTCGTCCAATTCCGAGAATATTTTGTTACTAGGATTTCTGAAACCAAAAACAGCAGAAAACAACGAATCGGCACTTCGGCATCTTGTTAATAGGTTAGTTCCGGAAAATGCACGAATATGACATAAAGTGTGCATAAAACATGTAGGTATCATCAATAATATGGCATAGAACATAAGAAATTATCGATACGTCGGAGACGTATCAAGCATCCCCAAGCTTAGTTTCGCTCGTCCCGAGCAGGTAAAACGATAACAAAGATAATTTCTGAAGTGATATGCCATCATAACCTTGATCATACTATTTGTAAACATATGTAGTGGATGCAGCGATCATAACAATGGTGATGACATGAGTAAACAGGTGAATCATATAGCAAAGACTTTTCATGAATAGTACTTCAAGACAAGTATTAATAAGTCTTGCATAAGAGTTAACTCATAAAGCAATAAATCAAAGTAAAGGTATTGAAGCAACACAAAGGAAGATTAAGTTTCAGCGGTTGCTTTCAACTTGTAACATGTATATCTCATGGATAATAGTCAACATAGAGTAATATAACAAGTACAATATGCAAGTATGTAGGAATCAATGCACGGTTCACACAAGTGTTTGCTTCTTGAGGTGGAGAGAAATAGGTGAACTGACTCAACATAAAAGTAAAGAGAATGGTCCTTCAAAGAGGAAAGCATCGATTGCTATATTTGTGCTAGAGCTTTTATTTTGAAAACATGAAACAATTTTGTCAACGGTAGTAATAAAGCATATGAGTTATGTACATTATATCTTACAAGTTGCAAGTCTCATGCATAGTATACTAATAGTGCGCGCACCTTGTCCTAATTAACTTGGACTACCGGATCTTTGCAATGCACATGTTTTGACCAAGTGTCACAATGGGGTACCTCCATGCCGCCTGTACAAAGGTCTAAGGAGAAAGCTCGCATTTTGGATTTCTCGCTTTTGATTATTCTCAACTTAGACATCCATACCGGGACAACATGGACAACAGATAATGGACTCCTCTTGCAGCGTGTCTTGATCTCCCCGGCAACGGCGCCAGAAATTTGCTTGATGCGTGTAGTTGACACGTCCGTTGGGAACCCCAAGAGGAAGGTGTGATGCGCACAGCGGCAAGTTTCCCTCAGTAAGAAACCAAGGTTTAATCGAACCAGTAGGGAGTCAGGAAGCACGTTGAAGGTTGATGGCGGCGGGATGTAGTGCGGTGCAACACCGGAGATTCCGGCGCCAACGTGGAACCCGCACAACACAACCAAAGTACTTTGCCCCAACGAAACAGTGGAGGTTGTCAATCTCACCGGCTTGCCAGTAACAAAGGATTAACCGTATTGTGTGGAAGATGATTGTTTGCAGAGAAAACGAGTAAAACAAGTATTGCAGCAGATTTGTATTTCAGTATTAAAGAATGGACCGGGGTCCACAGCTCACTAGAGGTGTCTCTCCCATAAGATAAAAGCATGTTGGGTGAACAAATTACAGTCGGGCAATTGACAAATAGAGAGGGCATAACAATGCACATACATGACATGATAAGTATAGTGAGATTTAATTGGGCATTACGACAAAGTACATAGACCGCCATCCAACTGCATCTATGCCTAAAAAGTCCACCTTCAGGTTATCGTCCGAACCCCTTCAAGTATTAAGTTGCAAAGCAACAGACAATTGCATTAAGTATGGTGCGTAATGTAATCAATAACTACATCCTCGAACATAGCATCAATGTTTTATCCCTAGTGGCAACAGCACATCCATAACCTTAGGGGTTTCTCGTCACTCCCCGCATTCACGGAGACATGAACCCACTATCGAGCATAAATACTCCCTCTTGGAGTTAAAAGTAAAAACTTGGCCAGAGCCTCTACTAGAAACGGAGAGCATGCAAGATCATAAACAACACATATGTAATAACTTGATAATTAACATGACATAGTATTCTCTATCCATCGGATCCCGACAAACACAACATATAGAATTACGGATAGATGATCTTGATCATGTTAGGCAGCTCACAAGATCCAACAATGAAGCACAATGAGGAGAAGACAACCATCTAGCTACCGCTATGGGCCCATAGTCCAGGGGTGAACTACTCACTCATCACTCCGGAGGCGACCATGGCGGTGTAGAGTCCTCCGGGAGATGATTCCCCTCGCCGGCAGGGTGCCGGAGGCGATCTCCCGGATCCCCCGAGATGGGATCGGCGGCGGCGGCGTCTCGCAAGGTTTTCCGTATCGTGGCTCTCGGTACCGGGGGTTTCATCACGGAGACTTTTTATAGGCGGAAGGGCAGGTCAAGAGGCGGCACGGGGGCCCCACACCACAGGGCCGCGCCGCCCTATAGTGTGGCCCCTCCGTGGCCCCTCTTCGTCTCTCCTTCGGACTTCTGGAAGCTTCGTGAGAAAATAGGCCCCTGGGCTTTGATTTCGTCCAATTCGAGAATATTTTGTTACTAGGATTTCTGAAACCAAAAACAGCGAGAAAACAAGAATCGGCACTTCGGCATCTTGTTAATAGGTTAGTTCCAGAAAATGCACGAATATGACATAAAGTGTGCATAAAACATGTAGGTATCATCAATAATATGGCATAGAACATAAGAAATTATCGATACGTCGGAGACGTATCAGCTACCTCCTATGGCCCAACCGAGGGCATGCGAAGATCATCCACCAACCAAGGTGGGCCGATACGTCGGTTCCAAAGAAGGATTCTTGATGAATAATGTGAGAAGACGAAGAACAGGGAAAGTTTAGGCGTAGAACTCTTTGTAAACTAGTCGAACCCGGACAGAACTCTCGGGACCTGGCCTGCAATATAAGGGCCAGGAGAGGGTCTGCCGAGGGGCACACAATCACCACAGCTAGATTCACCGCTCTAGAGCTAGGTCATTAGAAATCTTAGACTCTCGACGAGATCTTAGTCTTAGCCTTCGGCTACCCCATTGTAACCTGATAATTTCGATAATCAAGATCAGACAAGTAGGAAGTAAGGGTTTTACCTCATCGAGGGCCCCGAACCTGGGTAAATCTCTCTCCCTGTCTGTTTGGTATCTGATGTCTGATACGTCTCAAACATATCTATAATTTCTTGTGTTCCATGCTAGTTTTATGACAATACCTACATGTTTTGTTCACACTTCATATCGTTTTGATGCATTTTCCGGAACTAACCTATTAACGAGATGCCGAAGTGCCAGTTGCTGTTTTCCGTTGTTTTTGGTTTCAGAAATCCTAGAAAGGAAATATTCTCGGAATCGGACGAAATCAACGCCCAACATCCTATTTTCCCGGAAGCTTCCAGAGCACCGAAGAAGGGCCAGAGGGGAGCCAGGGAGCCCACCCCACAGGGCGGCGCGGCCAAGGGGGGGGGGGGGCGCGCCCCCTAGTGTGTGGGCCCCCCGTGGCCCCTCCGACTCCGCCTCTTCGCCTATTTAGTCGTCCCTGACCTAAATCCTCGACCCCGTTCGACGAAACCAGAGAAAACCTTCCAGAGCCGCCGCCATCGCGAAACTCCAATTCGGGGGACGAAGTCTCCGTTCCGCACCTCGTCGGGATGGGGAATTGCCCCCGGAGTCATCTCCACCGCCATCTTCACCGCCATCGCCGTCTCCATGATGAGGAAGGAGTAATTCACCCCCGGGCTGAGGGCTCCGCTGTAGCTATGTGGTTCATCTCTCTCTTTATGTGATCTAGTTGAATATCATCTATGTGCTACTCTAGTGATGTTATTAAAGTACTCTATTCCTCCTCCACGGTGTAATGGTGACAGTGTGTGCATCATGTAGTACTTGGCGTAGGCTATTGTAGATTATTGAAGTTAACTATTGCTATGATAGTATTGATGTGAGCTATGCCTCCTTCATAGTGTGATGGTGACAGTGTGCATGCTATGTTAGTTCTCGGTGTAATTGTGTTGATCTATCTTGCATTCTAAGGTTATTTAAACATGAATATCGAATATTGTGGAGCTTGTTAACTCCGGCATTGAGGGTTCGTGTAATCCTACACAATTAGTGGTGTTCATCATCCAACAACAGAGTGTAGAGTGGTTCTATTATGCGATCATTGTTGAGAGTGTCCACTAGTGAAAGCAGGATCCCTAGGCCTTGCTTCCAAGCATCGAATCTCCGTTTGTTTACCGTTTTGTTGCATGTTTACTCGCTGCCATATTTTATTCAGATTGCTATTACCACTCATACTCATCCATATTACTTGCATTTCACTATCTCTTCGCCGAACTAGTGCACCTATACATCTGACAAGTGTATTAGGTGTGTTGGGGACACAAGAGACTTCTTGTATCGTGATTGCAGGGTTGCTTGAGAGGGATATCTTTGTCCTCTTCCTCCCCGAGTTCGATAAACCTTGGGTGATCCACTTAAGGGAAACTTGCTGCCGTTCTACAAACCTCTCGCTCTTGGAGGCCCAACACTGTCTACAAGAATAGAAGCACCCGTAGACATCAAGCACTTTTCCGGCGCCGTTGCCGGGAGGAAAGGTAAAAGGCACTCATACTCCGGTCCCAGGTAACTAAGTACTTTTCTGTTGCCGTTGTGTGTGTGCTCGAAGCTATTTCCTTTAGATCCTGCAATTGCATCTTTTTGTTTCTTGTTTTATTTTTCACTAGTTAGGCATAATGGAAAACAACAATGAGCTTTTTAATCTATTTCCTGAGTTAAGATATGAATTGTTTGATGCGAAAATTAAAAAACCTATGGAACATTATCTACATGATAGTAGCAATGTTATTAGTATGAATGCAATTACTGCTAATGCTATGGAAAAGTCTAAGCTTGGGGAAGCTAGTTTATATAAAAATAATCTTTTTTGCTCCTCAGATTTGGAAGAAATATTTTGCTCTGATAATGCTTTATCTCCCATATGCGATAACTCTAATGATGCTTCTGATATTTTAAATTCACCTGCTGAAAGTATTCCGTATAAAATACCTATGAAAATTATTGAACGTGTTATGGATAACCGCTATGAAGGGGATGGAACTGTCCATCCTGGAGATCATTTACTGCTTTTGCATGAATTATGCGGGTTATTCAAGTGTGCAGGTATCTCTATGGATGAAGTGAAAAAGAAACTATTCTCTATGTCGCTGTCTGGTAAAGCGGCACATTGGTACAAACTGCTGAAGGACGGGCATTCTCTTGATTGGAAGGATATTGTGCCTCTATTTTACTCCAAATTCTATCCTCCAAGTGAAATTCACAAGGACCGGAACCGCATATATAATTTCTGGCCTCATGATGGAGAGAGTATTGCCCAAGCATGGGGGAGATTGAAGTCTTTAATGCTCAAATGCCCCAATCATGAGCTTCCTGGTAATATCATCATTGATAATTTCTATGCAAGATTTTCTTTTCAAGATAAAACCTTGTTGGATACTACTTGTTCTGGATCCTTTACACGCAATGAAGAAGAGTTTAAAAGGGACCTTCTTGATCGGATTCAGGAGAACACTGAAGGATGGGAGAACAACAAAGGTAAGGAGTCAGGTATAAATTATGATTATGAATGCATTGAAACTTTTATGGATACCGATAAAATTCGAAGTATGAGTGCTACTTATGGTCTTGACTCTCAAGTTGTTGCAAATCTTTATAAAGCTTTTGCCTCTCATTTTGAATTGCCTAGGAAGAATTTTGATAAGTATCATGAACCTTTTAAAGACACTTGCATAAAGGATGAAACTGTTATTAATGATTGCAATAAGCATGCTCACACTCCTAAGAATGCTATTTCCTATAAGCATGTTAATTTTTGTGGAATGCATAGACCTTGTGGAATTAATCAAATCAAAGATGAATATTTCATCCATCATATTAATGAAAAAACTAGACAGTGGTTTAGGGCTCTAGATGATCTTGGTAAAAAAGTTTGTGCCCTCTATCCTTTTATTTGTGAACTTTGCCATGGAGTGGGTCATTTTAATTTTCAATGCTCCTCCAATGATAATTTGAACCCCATGAGTGCTACAAATTTGTATTGTGATGATGAAATTACTCCTAATCAGCATGATGAACTTACTTTATTTTTGTGGTGTGAAGAGCTATCAAGAAAAATCTCTTTGTTACATATGAGTGATCTTGATATTGATGATGTCCTCGCATGGGTGTTTTTCTTATTGCATTGATAATAGCCATACAAATACTTACATACAAAATATTTTAGAAGATGACACCTTGCCAAAATATGATAGGACCGCTGTGTGTTTTGAACTAATTAATGAAAAAGAGGAATCCTCCCAAGTTTCTTCTATTGTTTCTGAAAGTAAATCAGGTTATGCGGACAAGCCACCCTTCAAGCCTCTTCCTCCTAAAGAAGGGAACGAGGAGAAGGAAGAGAAGAAGAAGAAGAAGAAGAAGAAGAAGAAGAAGAAGAAGAAGAAGAAGAAGAAGAAGAAGAAGAAGAAGAAGAAGAAGAAGAAGAAGAACGAAGAAGAAGAAGAAGAAGAAGAAGAAGAAGAAGAAGAAGAAGAAGAAGAAGAAGAAGAAGAAGAAGGAGAAGGAGAATAAAGAGAAAGAGGTAACGGCATATCCCTGCGTGAATGAGATAACGATAGGTAACCGTAAGTATGTTGCTCCTAATGATTATTATGATAATGAATCTGAGTACAATGATCTTCCTATGCCCTTTACCTACATTAGTGATCATGATTTGAAAGAGCACACTACTTTTGATATTGCAAATCTCTGGGAAACTAATTCTGAAAATGATGATGATAATAATTGCCATAGTATCAGTGCTATCCATGCTTCCTCCCATAATGATATAGAAAACTCTAAGCTTGGGGAAGAGGTGTTTTAAAATCCTTTTGCTACTGATCATTATGTGTTTGATACATCTCCTTCTTGCAACAATGATGGTATGGTCACGGATGAACCTACTGTGAAAGATAACTATTCTATTTCTTATGATGACATTATGCCTCCGACCTTTGATGATTATTATAAAGAATGCTATGATATAAGTTATAACTATCCTTATGAAACTTGTCATAGTTATGATTGGATTGCCAAAAACAATTCCCTTAATATGCAACTTGTTTACCATGTTCAAATTCTTGATAATAATCCTGCTCCAATTACTATTAATGAGAAGAATTCTTCTTATGCCAAAATTAATGATACTTCTATGCATATGAACCATGATAAGAATGTTTTAAGTGATGGGTATATTGTGGATTTCATCAATGATGTTACTGAAAGTTATTATGAGAGAGGGAAACATGGTTATAGGCATCTTAATAATATTAAGCTTCCCCTCTTTATGTTGAGAATCTTGAAGCTACTCGTGTTTTATCCTCTTATGCTTGTCACTTTGTTCTTCATGAATTCATTTGTGTACAAGATTCCTTTGCATAGGAAGTGGGTTAGACTTAAATGTGTTTTGAATTTGCTTCTTGATGCTCTCTTTTGCCTCAACTCTTATTTCTTGGGAGTGCATCATTGAAATTATTGAGCCCATCTTAATGGCTATAAAGAAAGAACTTCTTGGGAGATAACCCATGCGTTTATTTTGCTACAGTAACTTTGTTTTATATTTGAGTCTTGGAAGTTGTTACTACTGTAGCAACCTCTCCTTATCTTAGTTTTGTTGCTTTGTTGTGCCAAGTAAAGTCTTTGATAGTAAGGTTCATACTAGATTTGGATTACTGCGCAGAAACAGATTTCTTGCTGTCACGAATCTGGGCCTAATTCTCTGTAGGTAACTCAGAAAATGATGCCAATTTACGTGAGTGATCGTCGGATATGTACGCAACTTTCATTCAATTTGAGCATTTTCATTTGAGCAAGTCTCGTTGCCTCTTTAAAATTCGTCTTTACGGACTGTTCGTTTTGACAGATTCTGCCTTTTATTTCGCATTGCCTCTTTTGCCGTGTTTGATGGATTTCTTTGTTCCATTAATTTCCAAGTAGCTTTGGGCAATGTCCAGAAGTGTTAAGAATGATTGTGTCACCTCTGAACATGTGAATTTTGATTATGCACTAACCCTCTAATGAGTTATTTTGAGTTTGGTGTGGAGGAAGTTTTCAAGGGTCAAGAGAGGAGGATGATACAAGGTGATCAAGAAGAGTGAAAGCTCTAAGCTTGGGGATGCCCCGGTGGTTCATCCCTGCATATTTCAAGAAGGCTCAAGCATCTAAGCTTGGGGATGCCCAAGGCATCCCCTTCTTCATCGACAAATTTATCGAGTTCCTCCCTTGAAACTATATTTTTATTCGGTCACATCTTATGTACTTTACTTGGAGCGTCTGTTTGTTTTTGTTTTTGTTTTTGTTTGAATAAATGCTTGTGTGGGAGAGAGACACGCTCCGCTGGTTCATATGAACACATATGTTCTTAGCTTTTAATGTTCTTGGCAAAGGTTGAAACTGCTTCGTTAATTGTTATATGGTCGGAAACGGGAAATGCTACATGTAGTAATTGGTATGATGTCTTGAATAATGTGATACTTGGAAATTGTTGTGCTCATATAGATCTTGTTTAAGCTCTTGCATCATGTACCTTGTACTCATTAATGAATAACTACATAGAGCTTGTAAAATTTGGTTTGCATGATTGATCTCTAGAGTCTAGATATTTTATGGTTGAGGTGTTTGAACAACAAGGAGACAATGTAAAGTCTTATAATAGCTACAATATGTTTATATGTGAGCTTTGCTGCACCTTTTATACTTGAGTTTGCTTCAAACAACCTTGCTAGCCTAGCCTTGTATTGAGAGGAATTCTTCTCGTGCATCCAAATCCTTGAGCCAAATACTATGCCATTTGTGTCCACCATACCTACCTACCACATGTTATTTCTCCGCCATTCCAAAGTACATTACTTGAGTGCTACCTTTAAAATTTCTATTCTTTAACTTTGCAATATATAGCTCATGGGATAAAATAGCTTAAAAACTATCGTGGTGAAGAATATGTACTTATGTGTCTTATTTCTTAGTAAGTTGCTTGTTGAGCGGTAACCATGTTTTCTGGGGACGCCATCAACTCTTTTACCTTTGTTGAATATCATGTGAGTTGCTATGCATGTTCGTCTTGTCTCGAAGTAAGGGCGGTTTTCACAATCAAATGGTTTGAGTATGCATACTCGTTAGATAAGAACATTGGGCCGCTAACTAAAGCCATGATTCATGGTGGAAGTTTCAGATATGGACAACTAATCCTCAATCTCTTATGAGAATAATAATTGTTGTTAAATGCTTATGCATTAAAGAGGAGTCCATTATCTCGTTGTCTATGTTGTCCCGGTATGGATGTCTAAGTTGAGAATAATCAAAAGCGAGAAATCCAATGCGAGCTTTCTCCTTAGACCTTTGTACAGGCGGCATAGAGGTACCCCTTCGTGACACTTGGTTGAAACATATGATATGCAATGATAATCAGTGTTAACCCAAGCTAATTAGGACAAGGTGCGAGCACTATTAGTATACTATGCATGAGGCTTGCAACTTATAAGATGTCTTATACATAACTCCTATGCTTTATTACTACCGTTGACAAAATTGTTTCTTGTTTTCAAAATGAAAAGCTCTAGCACAAATATAGTAATCAATGCTTCCCTCTCGCGAAGGGCCTATCTTTTACTTTATTGTTGAGTCAGTTTGCCTATTCTTTCTATCTTAGAAGCAAACACTTGTATCAAATGTGTGCATTGATTCTTACATGTTTACTTATTGCACTTGTTATATTGCTTTATGTTGACAATTATCCATGAGATATATATGTTGAAGTTGAAAGCAACCGCTGAAGCTTATATCTTCCTTTGTGTTGCTTCAATGCCTTTACTTCGAATTTATTGCTTTATGAGTAACTCTTATGCAAGTCTTTTTGATGCTTGTCTTGAAAGTATTATTCATGAAAAGTCTTTGCTATATGATTCATTAGTTTACTCATTATCTTCATCATTGCTTCGAATCGCTGCATTCATCTCATATGCTTACAATAGTATGATCAAGATTATGATAGCATGTCACTTAAGAAATTATCTTTGTTATCGTTTACCTACTCGAGGGCGAGTAGGAACTAAGCTTGGGGATGCTTGATACGTCCCAAACGTATCTATAATTTCTTGTGTTCCATGCTAGTTTTATGACAATACCTACATGTTTTGTTCACACTTCATATTGTTTTGATGCATTTTCCGGAACTAACCTATTAACGAGATGCCGAAGTGCCAGTTGCTGTTTTCTGCTGTTTTTGGTTTCAGAAATCCTAGAAAGGAAATATTCTCGGAATCGGACGAAATCAACGCCCAACATCCTATTTTTCCCGAAGCTTCCGGAGCACCGAAGAAGGGCCGCAGGGGAGCCGGGGGCCCCACCCCACAGGGCGGCGTGGCCAAGGGGGGCGCCCCTAGTGTGTGAGCCCCCGTGGCCCCTCCGACTCCGCCTCTTCGCCTATTTAGTCGTCCCCGACCTAAATCCTCGACCCCGTTCGACGAAACCAGAGAAAACCTTCCGAGCCGCCGCCATCGCGAAACTCCAATTCGGGGGACAGAAGTCTCTGTTCCGGCACCCTGTCGGGACGGGGAATTGCCCCCGGAGTCATCTCCACCGCCGTCTCCACCGCCATCTTCACCGCCATCGCTGTCTCCATGATGAGGAAGGAGTAATTCACCCCCGGGGCTGAGGGCTCCGCTGTAGCTATGTGGTTCATCTCTCTCTTTATGTGATCTAGTTGAATATCATCTATGTGCTACTCTAGTGATGTTATTAAAGTACTCTATTCCTCCTCCACGGTGTAATGGTGACAAGTGTGTGCATCGTGTAGTACTTGGCGTAGGTTATGATTGTGATCTCTTGTAGATTATGAAGTTAACTATTGCTATGATAGTATTGATGTGATCTATGCCTCCTTCATAGTGTGATGGTGACAAGTGTGCATGCTATGTTAGTTCTCGGTGTAATTGTGTTGATCTATCTTGCACTCTAAGGTTATTTAAACATGAATATCGAATATTTTGGAGCTTGTTAACTCCGGCATTGAGGGTTCGTGTAATCCTACACAATTAGTGGTGTTCATCATCCAACAACAGAGTGTAGAGTGGTTCTATTATGTGATCATTGTTGAGAGTGTCCACTAGTGAAAGCAGGATCCCTAGGCCTTGCTTCCAAGCATCGAATCTCCGTTTGTTTACCGTTTTGTTGCATGTTTACTCGCTGCCATATTTTATTCAGATTGCTATTTCCACTCATACTCATCCATATTACTTGCATCTCACTATCTCTTCACCGAACTAGTGCACCTATACATCTGACAAGTGTATTAGGTGTGTTGGGGACACGAGAGACTTCTTGTATCGTGATTGCAGGGTTGCTTGAGAGGGATATCTTTGTCCTCTTCCTCCCTGAGTTCGATAAACCTTGGGTGATCCACTTAAGGGAAACTTGCTGCTGTTCTACAAACCTCTGCTCTTGGAGGCCCAACACTGTCTACAAGAATAGAAGCACCCGTAGACATCAATGTCTCGTGTCAACATGCAGGATTCCGTCAACCCTAAGCCCCAAAAGGTGGGCATTGCCGAGGAGCACCCTCGTCAATTGGCGCCGTCTGTGGGAACCCTGTTGGCGCAAGGCTCGTCATCGACTGCTTCAGTTATGTCATCCACAACTTCAGCAGCATCGCCGACATTGTCGTCGGCCCCTTCATCACCAACCTCGGGGAACTCGATTCGATTCGGGTCCTTCGAGTTTACTGCACACAATGACTCGTCTCGTCCGATCTTTTCGGATCTGCAAGACGGGTTGGATATGACGTTCGGGAGCGTCCACTACTACATCAACACTGAGGGCATCCTTTGACTGCCCAATCCGCTCGTCTCCAACATAGCAAGGACTCCATCGTCATCGGCGGCAGGATCGACCGCGTCGACTCCGGTCCTGGTCTGCCTATTGGCTGCACTATCTACATCAACATCAGCATCTTCACCGCCATCGACTCCGCGCCGCTCGACGTCATCTTTGTCTGTTGGATCCGATGACTCTATGTCATCCGATCTGACATCGTACTATTTCCGAAACTGCGACACCGGGCATGGATTGGGCTCGAATGACACGCCGTTCATCTGCAGTGCCAATTATTCTTCGGATAAAGAAAGTATCGACAGCATCGCCAGGACAGCTACCTGGAAGGTGGCGCATCATCAGATCTATGCTATCCTCAACCCGGTCGACGGAGATGAAGGAGAGCGCACCCCATGTGCCAATAGGCATCGCAACGTTGAGAACAACTCCAGTAACGATAATAGTGACTATACTATTACTGAGGAAGAGTGGGAAGCGGCTCATGCTGCTATAACCAACAATACTCGGCTCCCTTCTGGAACTTCGGCAGGGACTCTTAATGCATACCATTCTATCTTGGAAAGGAATCGAGTGCGATTGTCGAACGAGCAAGGAGGTCTTGGTCGAAGCCGACACACAGCTGATCAATCCAGTGAGCGACGTAGAGTGTCACATGGTAGTACGTCTCGAAGAAATCAAGGTTCAGGAAGACATCGACCAAGGATGCCTCAACTTTCGGAAGATGATGCAAGGGAGATAACTTCAAATTTGTCCAAATCCTTTATGACTATGGACACCGCAGGCATGCTCAGGCCGAAAACTATCGAGGGAGCAACTACCAACCTTGCAGCCTATTTGATCAACCATCAGCCGACACCCGATGGTCCCATGGCGCAAGCTCATCGGGGTGCTCTGGAAAGCCTCACAATCCTTGGAGATAAGCTCGTTCCTCGAAAAGAGAAAACTACACACCAGGGCAGTGGATCAGGCATCGTTCGAAAGACGCTCGTGATGATATCGCACAAAGCAGAATCGACAAAGCTCAGCGACGACGTGCTGCAAGAGAAGGATATGATAGCGATGACTCCGAGAAAACTCAGGAATATGATGGTGAATTGTGAGGAGCCGATTGCTTAAGTTACAAGATTCGAGAGACGATGGCACCGAAGAGATTCAAGCCTACTCCCACTGATGCTGCCAAGTATGATGGGCAGCAGGAGCCGAGGTATTGGATAGACGATTACTTACACACTGTGATCTTGCACAAGGGAAACCAAATAGCAGCAATGCAGTGTCTGTAGCTTTACCTGGAAGATTCAGCATGAGCATGGCTGAGAGGCTTGCCGAAAGGATCTATCAGATCCTGGGAAGATTTGGTTGACACCTTCGTCAAAAACTTTCAAGCCACGTACAAGAGGCCGTTCGGGATCGAAGAGCTACGTCATTGTCAGCAGAAGCCAAAGGAATCAATGCGCACATACATCGGGCGGTTTACTAAACTCTTAAACACGGCTGAAGATGTTTCTGTTGATAGACCAAACGATGCCTTGGTCGAAAGATGCCAAAAACTATTACCATATTGATGGAAATTGCCAACAGTTGGGCTGACGGAGAAGATCATATAAGAAAACTGCGTCCGCGTAGTGACGACGAAGATGATGACCAGCCGAGGCTTGATTCGGGTCATCGACGAGATCGCCGCAAGAAGAGGAAAGACCGCGGTTACGATGATACTAACATTGTAGCTGCTGGATATTCCGATCAGCGAGATGATCGGTATGATGATAGACGTGATGATCGATGAGATAACAATCGCAATAACTCAGGACGAAATCGCGGCAATTACAGGGAGCGACCTTCAAGGGTCCCGGAATTACCTTTTGCTGAGTAGTTAAATGCTCCCTGTTAAATACATGCATATATCGATCCCAAGGATGACACTAAGAAGTCGAGTCATCTGCTCAGAGACTGTCGGTAGTTTATTGAAACGCAGAAGTTCTACGAAATAGGCAGGGGCAGCCGCAGCAGCCGAACCCACAACCACCCCCACCTCAGCACCAAGTTCCGCAAGTTCAAACTCGTAATCCTAATGAAGCCTTTCCCCCACCGCGGGGACAGATGAGCATGATTCACCAAACTGGTGTTTCCAAAAGAGAGATGAAGAAGCTCACACAAGAAATCAACCTCGCAGAAAGTACCATGGCGAATATTCCAAAGTATGTCGACTGGTCATCGCAGAACATCCTGTTTAGCAGGGCTGACCATCCGATGTCTATCCCAAAACCAGGTCATGTTGCCTTGGTAGTCGAAGCACAAATCGGGGGATTCAGTATGAGCAAAGTGTTCATGGATGGCGGAAGTGGATTAAATCTGATATTCGTCGGCACAGTCAAAAATATGGGCATCGCAACCAAGATGTTAGAGGAATCTGATACATGTTTCCATGGCATCGTCCCGACTCTACCAGCATATCCCCTTGGCAAGATTTCCTTGAATGTCGTCTTTGGGAAACCCGAGAATTTCAGGAAAGAGAGGATCCAATTTGAGGTAGTGAATTGGGAATCACAGTACCACGCTATACTCGGGAGACCAGCTTATGCCAAGTTCATGGTTGTGCCACATTATGCATATCTAAAGCTCAAAATGCTAGGCAACAATGGGACCAATATCACAGTCCATGGAAGTTTTTCTCGCTCGGATAATTGTGATCGCGAGTTTCAGAAGATTGCTGCTAAGTTTGGAGTAAAGCAGGAAACTATCAACTTTCCCTCTAATCAGTTAACCTCTCGAGATAAAGATTTCATGCTCAAGGAGGATGACAGCGTTAAGAAGTCGAAGAAGAAACCGGATGACTCTGCAATGATAGTTCCAGCTAGTGTACATTCGGCAGTTGATGATAAGGCCTCAGCTGAAGACGCTAATGCTCTGGCGATTATTGCAAATACTCCTAAGGAAACCATCAACACCGCTCCAGAAATTATCAGCACCTCCAGAGCTACCAGCTCCCTAGGCGCGGATCAAGACAAGAAGGACCCTCCTCTTACATAAAGAAGACGAGTGGTGACACGCATCTTTATTTTTCATAGCAATTTACTTTCAATAAGGCTTTTCTAGCCATTGCAGTATTAGCTTATCTTGCGAAGTTATTAATAAAGACCCAAGTTTCATTTATTCGAGTATCGAGTTGATTCGGGACGCCTGAACAATTTTTTCAAGACTATTTCGCATAATACCGCGAACATTGACTTCAACAAGTGAACTCGATAAAAAAGATCGAGAGCCGCCTACAATGATTATACCCGAAATTATCATCTAAAGCCTCGGGAAAAATACGAGCGCTGCAATGGATGGTAATCGACGGGACTTACAACAATATACAGTTATCCTTTGGTAAAGCCTCAGGGAACATGCGAGTGCTGCTGATAGCAAGGATAAAATTACTTATAAAAAGGCCCATGCCGGTACATCGAACAAATAAGTACTAAGAGCGACGGTGTCGACGGTAGGCATAGTTCCCTCGATTCGCTCGGGGGTTGCCACCAAAACATACATCATCGGTTGAGGCGAAGTTGTGATTACTATGGGTTCATCGAACCCGCAACATGAGCTGATCACTCAAAGAATTCTCCAGCGATAACTTTCGTACAAAAGCATCACAATACCGATGCCTAAAAAAAGGCTAAGAGCATCAAGATTTGCTTCTTAGTCAACAAATATTTGCCACCGGCACCTGAAGATAAATTATGAGGAAGTAATATTTTGCCAAAAGTGGCAAATATGACATTTCCAAAAGATTGAGCAAAGTTGCATCATACAGATGAATAAACTTATACGTAATGCACCCGAATATTTGGCTGCAACAAATATCGGCTGCATAAAGTTATCATTACAATAGAAGTATAAATATCATCAAAGTTATTCTTACGTAATTTCTGCTGGGACATCTACTTTCGAACTATGTTCCAGTCTCTCAATTATGATGGAAGCGGGGACCTTCACAGCAGGATAAAATCGGCTTACATCGCCATCAACGTTTGCAATTGCCATCAAACTCAGGGAAGGATGCTTTGATAGCACAAAGGCAAAAACAGATTCAGCTCCAGCGAGAAGTTGGGAACGAACTAACTGACGGACCTTCTTGGCGTTACTAAACTTCGACATCAAAGTTAGCAATGTTGGAGGAATTTCATTCAGTGGAAACATCGTTTTCCATATCATCCTCAAGCCAGTATAACATTTGTCAAAGAATTGGTGCACTTGTTGCACTCGATCTTGAAACTTTGCAACAGTAGCAGCCTTCGATTGATTCTTCAAGAATACTTCATCAAAATGTGCCAGACTGGTCAAACCATCTACACGTTCGTGCACGCGCTTGTTCTCTTCCTATAAATTCAGAGCTATGACTGTCAAAAGCAATGACAAAGGTGAAATCAGAAAGAAATTGTTGACGGCATCAAAGAAACCAAGGAAGAGACAAGCACTTACAGTTCAAGCTTTCTGTTTCCTTTTGCAATTCACTCAGTGCATATTGTTCTGCATCAATGGCTAGCTCACCTTTCTTCTTTATAATAGCAGTCATGGCATGGGTACCACGCATATCTTTTTCCATCTGGAGAATGCGGGTCTTCATGTGTTGAAGCCGATTATTTTCAGAAACATTAGCCAAAGAACCTTTGGCAAAAGAAGGTACAGGAGTCACCTGCAAAATACATCATCAAGTGTGTCAAGGAATATATATGTAATATCAATTGATCTCACTCCCATCGGGAGCATACATTCAAAACAAGAACATCGCAACTGAAACAGGGAAATACTGGCAACCCTGCTAGCATGGAATTCGTTACAATCAAAAGGCCTTTTGAAAAGGCATTGTTTAAATCAAACGGTGAAGATTACACATTGACAAAAGGAAAATCAGGGAGCTTGGGTCTGGGTCGATAAACTTGGGCCAGCTTTTCCAGCAGTTGATTTGTTTGCTGATACCAATTCAAGAAGTTGCAGTGCGCATTTGGGCGCTGATACTTTGAAAAGGCTGAGGTCGATAGCTTGCCGATCTTGATCCTTTGGCAGCTCTTTCTTCATTAGCTCCATATCGGCTTTAAAGTCGTGCCCCATCATAAGCTGTAAAGCAAGGAGAGCGCCGTAGGTACGCGAGGTACATTTGAATACCTCGATGGTGCCTTCGGTGTCAACGACGAAATCGTCTGTCAACTGCTCCAGCGACTTCTCTTGACTGGCCTTTGGAAAGATCATGGCATGGAGCCTCGACATAACTCCCTTGTTCTTCTGGAGAAGAGCTCAGATGAGGTCGCCACACTTGATTGCCATAGACAGAGCATCGGCAGAAGAATTATCTGGAAGCTTGCCCTGGGACCAGTAGGAATATCGGCAGCCTCTGCAGAAGATAAGCAATAGAAGTTGAAATACAATGAAGCTAAGAAAAGAAGATTCAAGGATAAGGCATTGAAAATTACCAAGCAAAGCCGAAATGGATTGGCGAAGAAGACCCTCTTTTTCCTTCCTTTGGGCTTCGGCTTCAACCCTTTCCTTTTCCTCCTCCTTCAGCTTCTTCTTCAGTTGGTCAAATTCCTTTTTCAAGGAATCTGTGTTTTGGCGTGCAACGGCAGCCATTTTTACTGCTTTATCAAGCTCTGAAGAAGTTGATTCTACCTCCTCTTGAAGTCAAGCCTTATCAGCTTCGAGTGAAGAGAACTGGGAGGCGAAACCCTTCAAAATAGTGATGACCATTTGAATGCCCTATAAAAAGGAGAAGAAGGCAAAGTCAAAGTTAGCACTTGTTAATAGCAATATATCTTTTTGAAGTCCACACCCAACTGCAAGCAGTGGAATGTAGACTCGGGGGCTGATGGAAGTAGAATCATCATCAAGGAAAACAAAAGTTGAAATACTTACAGGTTTCTCGGTGAAAGAGGGAGAAACTGCGGAAGCAGCTGCCGAAGGAATCTCCTTCCCGTTTGAAAGGGAAGAAGTTGTTGAAGGTTGAGCAGCCATAGCTGCCGGCAGAGCTGAAGCTTCAGAAGTTGCGGGAGTTGGCCTGCTGGGGCTCGCCTTCGCCTTCTTCGAAGGAGGCTCTATAAAGCCTTCGTCGCTGTAGGCATTTAAATTATTCAGAATAAGTAGTAGAATACAAAGCAATTTTGGGAACAATAGAAGAAACTTACAAGTCGAGCAGATCATCCTTGTTCGCGAAGCCGCCAAAAGGTCTCTTCGGCGGTTGAGCGCTGGCTTTCTCCGGAGCTGCATCAACAAAGGGAGCATGATCAGCATCATTGTCATGATTCGACTCCGCTGTATCACTTAAGTCATCAGCGAAGGATCTATGATCTGTAGAAAAAGCTTCAGAATTGGCAGGATCATTGTCTTCATCTTCAAGAACTTCATTTTATTCAGCATAGGATTCTATAGGGGCAGTAGAATCACCCTCTTCAAGGTTTTCATCCGACACATTCGGAAAGCATTCAGCAGTTGACAGAACCTATCAGTTCAAATGAGGATTTATCAAAGGAAGGAGGAAACATATCGGATACGAATATTAGTATGAACAAGAGAAGGGAATCACTTCATTTGGTTGATGGACAGAGTCGTAAGGCTCCTAAAGGGCTAGAAGTGGAATCGAGTCCTCTTGACTAAAATGAGTCAAACATCTAACTTCGTCCAGTAGTTCCTTCTCAGACAACTCTTCAACATTGACTCTAGTTTCATCCATAGGACCCGAATGTAACCACATCTGGTGGGCTCTGGACATAATTGGTTGGATGCGGCATTTCAGGAAAACAGCCGCAATTTCAGTACCCATCATAGTTTGGCCATCAGACTCCTTAATCCGAAGAATCTGTCAAACAATTTATCGACCGCGGGCTTTTCTTCAGGTATCAGTGTATTCTTCCAAGATTTCTTCGGCACAGCTTCAAGAACATCGACAAACTTTGGCAGATGCATTTTAGATGCCGACAAGTCTTTGAGATAGAACCACTTCAACCTCCACCCCTGAATTGACTCTCTCATTGGAAAATTGAAGTAACTCGCCTCCTTGCGGACAACCAATCCAGCTCCACCGGTAAAGGAACCGTTACTGCTGTTGTAGCGTTTGAAAAAAGAAGATCTTTTTCCACAAACCCCAGTGAGGATGATGGGGCCTAAGGCCACGTGGGTTGCCCGATCTCACGAATTGACCGAGGGAAAGGCGGGGGAGAGGAAGAACACGAAGAACACGGCGATGAACACGATGAACACACGCAAAAGCACACCAACCCGATACAATTCGGTTTACTCCCGATAGCCCGAACCACTATCCCGATAGAATCTCTCAAGGGAAAGACACGAGGTTGAATCCCCGAAAGAAAGACCGGTATACGATCGATAGAGTCACACGAGTGAGAGACCGAAGTAGAATCACTAGTATGAAAGATCAATCATATGAGGAGTGCCTTGTACAATAGATTTGGGTAATCTAAGGAGGGGGATTTCCTAATCCCAAAGGGATGGTGGAGGCATGAGCCAAATTCTAATTCATTCCTGCCTAATGAAGGGGGAGGTGGGAGCCTATATATAGGGAGCCACTAAGGAGGGGTAGTTTAGGGAAAGCAAAGATACATCATAGCCATACACGTGGCATCGAATGGTTCAGGTTGTAAGTGGTCGCGGTGTCGGCGGCAGTGCCGTCGTGGGGAGGCCGGCAGTTCCGGTGTGCGTCGACCGGCAGTGCCGCGGTGCAGCGGTAGTGCCGGCCTGTGGAGGTTGGCAGTGCTGGCCCTGGAGCTTCCATCTCATCTTGCTCCTTCTCTTCCATGCTTTCGTGATATCGGACTTGAACGTAGTTCTTTATGATGACCATGATGCGGATAAGACCAAAGGTTAGGCTGCATCATCTCCCCCCACTTGAAAAAGAGTCGTCCTCGACGATGAGTCTTCATGAATGTGTAGAGGAGGTAGATGACACCAACGCTTGAATGTCCCTTAACTTGTCAAGAGCCCTATTAATAGCACAAGAAAAGCAAAGGAGCAATCAAAGCGTAGCCAAAGTTCAATGGATTTAGCAAGAGAGCTCAAGTAGAAGGAGGTCACCTTAGCAAGATGTCGGTGTGCTTTCATCGAGAGATCTTGTGTAGTTGAAGTATGTGGGTGAAACCACTCATTGATGCTCATCCACAAGTCACTTGTACCTTCACACAACAAAGACCAAGCAAAGTATATGTGTGCATGGTAGAGGAGCATATCATCAAGGGCATGTCCATTCATGTTCACAACACCGTTAGCACAACACAAATATATCAAGAATAATGCATATGCAAGGTCAATGTGTAAGAACTTCATTTCAACATCTTCGAAATGTGGAAACACAAAAACTCCAAATTGTGAGATGACCATGGTGTCCATCTCATGTAGAAACTCATTTTCATTATTGCACTCAAGGCATCGGAAAGAGAAATTTTTCAACATCCTTGAAGCTATAAGAGTAGAAATTGGCAAAAACACATAAGGGAGAGTGTCCAAAATATCATCAACATGTGTGCACACAAACCATTGGAAAGAGAAATTGGTCCTCATATTTGTGGCAACACCAACGGTAAGAATCACATCATCATGCTTGCAAAAGAACCATAAGAAAGAGAAATTGTTCGGCATGTTCAATGCAAAGCATGTGAAAGGTATTAGAGCCGGGTTCGATCTTGTACTTACTTGTATTATGCTCTCAAGAGCTCGTTTGGTAAACTCGTGCTCAATCGAGGTTGACCTTGTCTTTCGTGTACCTACACACACAATAGGAAAAGCAAAGAATGTGTGTGCATGGTATATGAACACATCATCCATCATGATGGTCCATTTATTTTGCACATCACCATTAGCATTAAGCAATTTACCATAGTATATGTGGTGAATATGTGGAGTAAACATGGGAACATGCTCAACATGGATATATGCAAAGGCTCCAAAATTTGAGAGAGCTATGGGGGCAATCTCGTTCACATGCATATTAACATCATTGCAAACCAAGCATTGGAAAGAGCATGTATTCAACATTTTTGTTGCACTAATGGGAGAGTATTGCAAGCATCTAGAGCAAAACATGTTCAACGTTGTATCATAACATGTCATGGTCAAAGTGTCACAAGCAAATAATTCCACATGATCAACTATAGTGGTATCACAAGTATCACAAGGGAAAGTGAAAGAAGCATATGACATAGCAATAGGATCATCCAACTCATGCAAGCGCTCACTAATCATCATGTCCACTAGTGGGATCATGGCGTCATCAACACCCATATAGGTACCTTTGTATTCCCGCTCATATGAGGTAGGTGTTGTGGAAGAGGTAGGCTCGATGTGGCATCCATGTTCATCTTCAAGCAAGCATGGTGTGATATCATCATCTTCATGCACCATGTACATCTTCTCCATGATCGGCGTCTCGTCATCCATGGAACCTAATGAGACACAAGGAAACACACTAGAGGTAGAGGGTAAGATGTTAGAATTGAAAATGGCCTCACATGACCTATCACTATCACTCTCATCTCACTTGGTGTATCGCTCATGCTCTCGAAGTGGAGGCACTCAAACTCACATATGGTGGAATCGCTCATCTCACATATAGTGGAGTCACTCATCTCACATATAGTGGAGTCCCTCATCTTCATGGCAATGGCGTCGTCGATTTCCGAGCAACCTAGCAAAGAGGAAGACAACACAAGAGGAGTATAGATTAAGTTGTTAGAACTCGAAACATTCTCATTTGACTCATGGGATGTGTCGCTATTGCTCTCAAGGTGTTTGAAGTATGCGTTGCACTCGGCTTCATCTGTGGGTGTCATTTTGGCTTCTCGAGCATCTAGCTCGGTGAAGTATGCTCTCATATCGGCTTGTTCTTGTGGGGTCATCATGTATATCTCACTAGGATAGGTGTATATGTATGGTGGAAGGAAAACTACACAAGTATCCCACCTTTTGAGAAAGTATCGGAAAAATGGTTCAAGTCAAGAGGAAAGTCAAAATGTATCAGGGTTACTCACACACACACTCAAAGCACACACAAAATGCTAAGAAACTCTATATGTGGTGGGTAAGGACTGGATAGCAAACGAAAAAGATCAACGGAAAAGTCTATTGTCAAATGTGGGTAAAATCCAAAGTCAAATGTCAAAAGTGGTGATCTATGTCAAGGAAACACGGAAACACACACAACGGAGAACAATGGGGTTAGCGCGACCAAGGAAGTGAGATAAGTAACAAAATGGTCCTAACGAAGACTATAAGCTCGGTGTCACGCCAACACAAGAGATACGGTAGCTTGGTCGCATATGAGAGAAGCAACTAGATTTGCACAAGATGTCACTCTTCTCTTTCTCTCTTTGTGCTTAGAAGCTTTGGACTCCTTTGTATCGGTGGACACACTCTTTTTCTATTTCTTTCTTTTTTCATGTTTTTTCTATGCTTAAAAGCTTTATTTTTTTCTATATGTATATGTCACACGTTTTCTTCTTTTGTGTATCTTTCTCACCGAGCTTGCTTCGGAGCTTTGCTCAACTCAACGCACACACAAACCCTCTCACGGTCGTGACACTTGTGCAATGCTTCGCAACACTCGGAAAGCTACTCTCAATGGGATAGGTACACAAAGAAAGAAATGGGGACAAGTATGAGGAGGCAAGTTATACCTATTGATGTTAGGCGGTGTCAAGCACACGAACTTGCGATGATGGTGTCGAAGTTGCGCCGGAAACCGGGGTGCCAAAGGTGTCGTCGCGGTGTTGATGTAGGCGCGGAAGCGGTTGTCACGGACCAAAGGCACTCCAAAATGGACACCGGACAAATTAAGTCAATGCCCGAAAATTTGGTTCAAAACGAGCGGTCAAAAGTTGGGTCTCAAAAATTGTCAAAAATTGGACTCGGACTATGTGGATTATTTGAAGACTGTTGTTAAAATTTGGAGTCAAACGGGCTCCGAAAAATTGTCAAGATTTGGAGCAAAAAGATGTGTTAAACTGGATGAAATTAGAACAAAACAGCACATAAGCACAACTCAGCGGCAGTGCCGTGGTGGGATGGGCGGTACTGCCGGGGTGGGTCGAGCGGAAGTGCCGGGGTGGTTTTCCCGGTAGTGCTGGCCGCGGATGTTTGACCGGTACTGCCCGTTGGAAGCTGGCGGCACTGCCGGCTGCGTGTGCGCGGGAGGGAGTCAACGCGGTGACGAGCGAGGTAGGGCGGGCCGGTCGAGCCAGGCAGGCGTGCGGTGGCGTGGCCCGTGGCCGGTGGAAGCGAGCGGGCAGGGCCAGAAGCGGACTGAGGCTGGCGCGCGTTGCTGCAGCAGCACGGCTTGGCCTGCTGCGGGATGGAGCAGTGATGGATTGGTGGCTGGTGGGGATGTGCTGTCGTAGCGAGCAGGTGGGCGGGGCCGCTGGTGGCAGGGCACAACAGTGGGCCGGCGGTGGGCGGTCGAGCGGAGCAGGGCAAGTGCGGGCCGGGGCCAGGTGAATGCAGGGATGAAGACGTTGACCAAGCAAGAACGGGACGCAATGAATGACCCAAAGAACTGCTTCTATTGTTGACCAAAACCAGACAAAAATGGCTCAGATTCAACCCAAATTGAACGAAATTGATGGAGAAAAATAGGGGAAACAGTAGATCAGCACCAACAACATCAAATCAGTGGACCAAAACCATAAAAAACTCGACAAATCCAAAGATTCAAATTTGAGCTATTTTTTGGGCAAAATTTTATGGAAATTTTTTGGACCAAATTGGTGAAATTGGGGAGGTCAAATTCGTGGCAACCTTTGCTCTGATACCATATGATGGGGCCTAAGGCCACGTGGGTTGCCCGATCTCACGAATTGACCGAGGGAAAGGCGGGGGAGAGGAAGAACACGAAGAACACGGTGATGAACACATGCAAACGCACACCAACTCGATACAATTCGTTTTACTCCCGATAGCCCAAACCACTATCCCGATAGAAGCTCTAAAGGAAAAGACACGAGGTTGAGTCCCCGAAAGAAAGACCGGTATACGGTCGATAGAGTCACACGAGTGAGAGACCGAAGTAGAATTACTAGTATGAAAGATCAATCATATGAGGAGTGCCTTGTACAATAGATTTGGGTAATCTAAGGAGGAGGTTTCACTAATCCCAAAGGGATGGTGGAGGCATGAGCCAAATTCTAGTTCATTCCTGGCCTAATGAAGGGGGAGGTGGGAGCCTATATATAGGGAGCCACTAAGGAGGGGTAGTTTAGAGAAAGCAAAGATACATCATAGCCATACACGTGGCATCGAATGGTTCAGGTTGTAAGTGGTCGCGGCCTCGGCGGTAGTGCCGGCGTGGGGAGGCCGGCAGTGCCGGGGTGCGGAGACAGTGCCGGCCTGTGGAGGTTGGCAGTGCCAGCCCTGGAGCTTCCAGCTCCTCTTCCTCCTTCTCTTCCATGCTTCCGTGACGTCGGACTTGAACGTAGTTCTTGATGATGACCATGATGCGGATAAGACCAAAAGTTGGGCTGCATCAGAAGATCAATGCCCAGAAAGGCCTCACAGAGGGTGATGAAAATAGCAAGATGTAGGATGGAATTGGGAGCTAATTGCCATAATTGGATCCCGTACACATGCATAAGACGCCGGAGAAACTCGTGGGCAGGCAGAGATAAACCACAGTACAAGAACGATATGAACATCATAGTAAAACCGGCAGGAGGATTGGGGCGCGAGGCCAAAACTGGAAGTATGACGTTCCCCTCGTCAGAAGAAATCAAACCAAGGCTACGAGCCTTCTTCTCGTCGCGCTTCGTCATCATTGAGGCAGGCCAGTCACCGGCTGTTGGTGCCACAACGGAAACCTCCGGCGTGCCCCTCTTCGATGCATCAGATATAACCTTGGCAGCGGTACTGCTCGAAGTAGCGCTGGCGGTGACAGTGGAGCCCTTCTTCTTCACCATCTCAGGATGTGGTTGGGAATACGAAGTGGATTGAAGAATGGCGGCGGCGGAGCGGTATCTATGAGGAGGAAGAACGAGGAAGGAGGAGGGGCGATGGAAAGAGAAGAACAAGTTGAGTAAAATCCTTTTTTCTCCTTTATAAAAAGGAAGTTACCAAGAGATCCATGATTAGGTCACCACGTGTCATTGCATCCATTATAACAAGGGACATTTTCTCCCACCATGCACGGAAATTGAGGAGGCACCTCGGTCAATGCGCAAGCACTAGTCATTTCCTAACTGACCGCGCAGAAGTATGGTGGGCCCGTCAGGTCACGTCCTGTCAATCGAACCGCCGGAGTAGCAACGCAATTGATGATGTCACCAAAAATATCGGCTCCTCTTGAAGCATCCGAAGGAAAATTATAACATTGGGTTGCTCGAATTAAGTCTACAGACGGTTGCAAGCATCCGTCCCTAGACTCGGGGGCTACTCCCATCGGGAGCGATGGACGTGCACCCGATAGAAATCACTGAAGGCAGAAAGATATGGACTCGAAGATTTCAGAAGATCAAGGATCATGCTCGGGGACTTGATTCTGAGTAGAGTAATGTTGTTTTGCCATCGGCAGTTAACCAGCATCGATTTATCGAGTAAAACTGGGTCTCTTACTCAAATCCCATACGTACTATCAATTGGCATGACTTTACTCAAAGTTATGGAGGACCCGATATAAAAAAGATATCGGATGATTACGACAGCTTGCGAAAAACATCGACAGCCAAAAACATTTGAGTAGTACAACTTGAGTCTACACACGGTTGCAAGCATCCGTGCCTAGACTCGGGGGCTACTCCCATCGGGAGCGGTGGACGAGCACCCGACAAAGATGAGCTTTTGGTTTCAAAAGATCAAGACCTTCTGGCAATTATGAATGTTCTACAGAAGAAAATTTTAGTCCCTGCCCGAAGCTTTACTTCGACCAGTCACTCGGGGGCTACTGATATGGGTATTACCCTTCGGGTAACCGATGTTATATATGCTACCTCCTATGGCCCAACCGGGGGCCTGTGAAGATCATACACCGACCAAAGTGGGCTGATACGTCGGTTCCAAAGAAGGATTCTTGATGAACAAGGCAAGAAGACGAAGAACAAGGAAAGTTTAGGCGTAGAACTCTTTGTAAACTAGTCGAACCCGGACAGAACTCTCGGGACCTGGCCTGCAATATAAGGGCTAGGAGAGGGTCTGTCGAGGGACACACAATCACCACATCAAGATTCACTGCACGTCTAGAGCTAGGTCATTAGAAATCTTAGACTCTCGGCGAGATCTTAGTCTTAGCCTTCGGCTACCCCATTGTAACCCGATAATTTCGATAATCAAGATCAGACAAGCAGGAAGTAAGGGTTTTACCTCATCGAGGGCCCCGAACCAGGGTAAATCTCTCTCCCTATCTGTTTGGTATCTGATGTCTCGTGTCAGCATGCAGGATTATGTCGATCCTAAGCCCCAAAAGGTGGGCATTGCCGAGGAGCACCCTCGTCAAATGATGTTTTTTTGCAGTTTCATGGAGTTTAAAAAACATTTGTTGCATAAATGGATTGAGGCTAACAAATTAGCCTCCAATATTTGAACTAAATAAGCTGATGTAGTTTCATAATCAGGAGCAAGTTCTACCACACTGTGTTTGGATGCACAGAATTGGATCTAGAATTGAATTGGACTCGAAATTCCAAATCTAAGATGGAAATGAATTGGAACCTAATTCAGATTCCACAGTTTGGGTGTGCTTGGAATTTTGTGTTAGAATCAAAGGGATATGCCCAATTCCAATTCTAGTTTGGATGTACAAACCATGGAATTGAATTATTTGTTAAGTTTGGACAATATAATTTGTACATGTACAAAATATAAATGCTGATGTTCTAGGATTGTGCAGGTGAAAGTCAAACAACTATAGTGAGCCAAGAACATGTTGTTCACTACCTCTGCATCCACGAAGCAGCTCTATTTAGAGGGAAGAAGTGGTCTGGAAGAGCTCGAGTCTGAGTCAGCCAGGGAGAGGCCGCCGCCCTTCGCCCACCACCGTTACCCCTACCGCCGATGTTCCTCCTACCGCCACTGTTCCCCTACCGTTCGGACACATCTAGGGTTAGGGGAGCCAGTGAGGACGAAGCCAGGGAAAGGCTTAAGAAGGGCGGATATGGGAAGAGGACGATGGGGGACCATCGTGAAAGAAAATTTGGAGTGGAGTGGCTTACCGGAGCCGGACATGCCACCGTCGGGAGCATCCACGTCGCCGCCGGACAGACAAGGGCGAGCTCCTGAGTGTCCTCGAACCTCTCGCGATGTGACGAAGCGGTACTCTCGCGTTTCCGAGCGTTTCCGAGCTCCCGAGCTCGGAATCTGTTAAAGCGAAACGGTACGCGCGAGGGCTCTGCTCGGAATTCGCGGATCATTTCCGGGCCACGATTCCAAGGCCACCCAAACAACTGCATTGGGCCTATTCGGTCGCGAATTCTAATTCCATGCCCCGATTCAGTGCATCCAAACACAGTGCCAAGGATTTATCCTCAATATCTTTACGCTTACTAACATGATTGAAGAATTTTTCAATGTTATCTTTCCCAATTATAGAACCACTACCTACAGATAGGTCCTTCAGATCATACTTAGGAATCAACATAATAAACTAAAAACGAAATAACAACTATATAAGAAACTATTTTTGTATTTTTGATATAAAGACAACTATAAAAGTAAACTAATTTTTTGTGTGTTTTTTATATAAAGACAACTATAAAAGTAAAGTATTTTTCGTGTTTTCGATATAATGAAAGCAAACAAAACAAAATAAAGTAAACTAAGCAAACTATAACAAATTAAAAAAGATTGGAGATGAGAGACTCCCCTTGCAGAAATCCTCTTTCTCCCCGGCAACGGCGCTAGAAAAATAGCTTGATGGTGCTTATCGTAACTCCGACTTCACACTGTTGGGGAACCCCAAGAGGAAGGTATGATGAGCACAGTAGCAAGTTTTCCCTCAGTAAGAACCAAGGTTTAATCGACCGGTAGGAGAAAGGCGTGACTTCTGAAGGTGTTGCTGGCTGACTAGTGGCAGGGCGCACTACCAGCGTCAGCAACAACGTGGAACCTGCACACAACACAACCAAAGTACTTTGCCCCAACTTGCAGCGAGGTTGTGAATCTCACCGGTTTGCTGAACACAAAGGATTAGACGTATCAAGTGGACGAAGATGTTTGCAGAAAGTAAACAGAACAGGATTGCAGTTGAATTTACCAGTAAAGGAAATAGGACCGGGGTCCACAGGTCACTAGAGGTGTCTCTCCATAAAGAAATAGCATGTTGGGCGAACAAATTACAGCTGGGCAATTGACAGAATATCGATGGATACATGAAAAGATGATTACTATGATAATTTGGTATTTGACATTACAACATAATACATAGACTGTAATGCAACTGCGTCTATGACTAATAATCCACCTTCGGGTTAGCGTCCGCACCCCTTCCAGTATAAAGTTGCAAGCAACAGACTATCGCCTTAAGCAATGTGTGTAAAGTAAACAATAGAATTACCCTTGGATAAAACATTGTTGGGTTATCCCTAGTAGCAACAACACATCTACAACCTTATAAGTTATAAAGTCACTCTCCCAGGAAACTAGAGGCATGAACCTACTATCGAGCATACATACTCCCTTTTGGAGTCACAAGTATCCACTTGGCCAGAGTTTCTACTAGCAACAGAGAGCATGCAAGATCAAAAATAACATATGACATGAATATATAATTAATCTTAACATAGCAGACAATCATCGGATCCTACCAAACCAAACATAGAGGACTACATAAAGATGATCTTGATCATGTAGGGCGGCTCATGAGATCGTACATGAAGCACAAAGTGGAGAAGACAACCATCTAGCTACTATTGTGGACTCATAGTCCAGGGATGAACTACTCACGCATCACTTCGAAGGCGGGCATGGCGATGGAGATGCCTCCGGCGATGATTTCCCCCTCCAGCAGGGTGCCGAGAAGAGCTTCAGAACCCCCCGAGATGGGTTTAGCGATGGCGGCCATGACGGAACTTTTTGTGGATAGAGGCTTGATGCGCGTAGTTGACACGTCTGTTGGGAACCCCAAGAGGAAGGTGTGATGCGCACAGCAGCAAGTTTTCCCTCAGTAAGAAACCAAGGTTATCGAACCAGTAGGAGCCAAGAAGCACGTTGAAGGTTGTTGGCGGCGGAGTGTAGTGCAGCGCAACACCAGGGATTCCGGCACCAACGTGGAACCTGCACAACACAATCACAGAACTTTGCCCCAACGTAACAGTGAGGTTGTCAATCTCACCGGCTTGCTATAAACAAAGGATTAGATGTATAGTGTGGATGATGATGATTGTTTGCGAAGAACAGTAAAGAACAATTGCAGTAGATTGTATTTCAGATGTAAAGAATAGGACCGGAGTCCACAGTTCACTAGTGGTGTCTCTCCCATAAGATAGCAGATGTTGGGTGAACAAATTACAGTTGGGCAATTGACAAATAAAGAAGGCATAACAATGCACATACATATATCATGATGAGTACTATGAGATTTAATCGGGGCATTACGACAAAGTACATAGACCGCTATCCAGCATGCATCTATGCCTAAAAAGTCCACCTTCGAGGTTATCATCCGAACCCCTCCCGGTATTAAGTTGCAAACAACGGACAATTGCATTAAGTATGGTGCGTAATGTAATCAACACAAATATCCTTAGACAAAGCATCGATGTTTTATCCCTAGTGGCAACAAGCACATCCACAACCTTAGAACTTTCACGTCACTTGTCCCGGATTTAATGGAGGCATGAACCCACTATCGAGCATAAATACCCCCTCTTGGAGTCACAAGTATCAACTTGGCCGAGCCTCTACTAGCAACGGAGAGCATGCAAGAACATAAATAACATATATGATAGATTGATAATCAACTTGACATAGTATTCAATATTCATCGGATCCCAACAAACACAACATGAAGGATTACAAATAGATGATCTTGATCTTGATAGGCAGCTCACAAGATCTAACATGATAGCACAATGAGGAGAAGACAACCATCTAGCTACTGCTATGGACCCATAGTCAAGGGGTGGACTACTCACACATCGATCCGGAGGCGATCATGGCGATGAAGAGACCTCCGGGAGATGATTCCCCTCTCCGGCAGGGTGCCGAAGGTGATCTCCTGAATCCCCCGAGATGGGATTGGCGGCGGCGTCTCTGGAAGGTTTTCCGTATCGTGGCTCTCGGTACTGGGGGTTTCGCGACGAAGACCTTAAGTAGGCGGAAGGGCAGGTCAGGAGGCATCACGGGGGCCCCACACAACAGGGCCGCGCGGCCAGGGCCCAGGCCGCGCCGCCCTGGTGTGTCGCCACCTCGTGGCCCCACTTCGTTTCCTCTTCGGACTTCTGGAAGCTTCGTGCAAAAATAGGACCCTGGGCGTTGATTTCGTCCAATTCCGAGAATATTTCCTTACTAGGATTTCTGAAACCAAAAACAGCAGAAAACAACAACTCGGCTCTTCGGCATCTCGTCAATAGGTTAGTGCCGGAAAATGCATAATAATGACATATAATGTGTATAAAACATGTGAGTATCATCATAAAAGTAGCATGGAACATAAGAAATTATAGATACGTTTGGGACGTATCAAGCATCCCCAAGCTTAGTTCCTACTCGCCCTCGAGTAGGTAAACGATAACAAAGATAATTTCTGAAGTGACATGCTATCATAATCTTGATCATACTATTGTAAAGCATATGAGATGAATGCAGCGATTCGAAGCAATGATGAAGATAATGAGTAAACAAATGAATCATATAGCAAAGACTTTTCATGAATAATACTTTCAAGACAAGCATCAATAAGACTTGCATAAGAGTTACTCATAAAGCAATAGATTCAAAGTAAAGGTATTGAAGCAACACAAAGGAAGATTAAGTTTCAGCGGTTGCTTTCAACTTCAACATATTTATCTCATGGATAATTGTCAACACAAAGCAATATAACAAGTGCAATAAGTAAACATGTAAGAATCAATGCACACAGTTGACACAAGTGTTTGCTTCTGGGATAGAAAGACTAGGCAAACTGACTCAACAATAAAGTAGAAGAATGGCCCTTCGCAGAGGGAAGCATTTATTACTATATTTGTGCTAGAGCTTTTCATTTTGAAAACAAGAAACAATTTTGTCAACGGTAGTAATAAAGCATATGTGTTATGTATAAGATATCTTATAAGTTGCAAGCCTCATGCATAGTATACCAATAGTGCTCGCACCTTGTCCTAATTAGCTTGGATTAACACGGATTATCATTGCATAGCATATGTTTCAACCAAGTGTCACAAAGGGGTACCTCTATGCCGCCTGTACAAAGGTCTAAGGAGAAAGCTCGCATTGGATTTCTCGCTTTTCATTATTCTCAACTTAGACATCCATACCGGGACAACATAGACAACAGATAATGGACTCCTCTTTAATGCATAAGCATTCAACAACAGTTAAAATTCTCATAAGAGATTGAGGATTGATTGTCGAAACTGAAACTTCCACCATGGATCATGGCTTTAGTTAGCGGCCCAATGTTCTTCTCTAACAGTATGCATACTCAAACCATATGATCATGAAAATCGCCCTTACTTCAGACAAGACGAACATGCATAGCAACTCACATGATATTCAACAAAGGTAAAAGTTGATGGCGTCCCCAGAAACATGGTTACCGCTCAACAAGAAACTTATTAAGAAATAAGACACATAAGTACATATTCTTCACCACAATAGTTTTTAAAGCTATTTGTCCCATGAGCTATATATTGCAAAGACAAAGAATAGAAATTTTAAAGGTAGCACTCAAGTAATTTACTTTGGAATGGCGGAGAAATACCATGTAGTAGGTAGGTATGGTGGACACAAATGGCATGGTTATTGGCTCAAGGATTTGGATGCATGAGAAGAATTCCTCTCAATACAAGGCTAGGCTAGCAAGGTTGTTTGAAGCAAACTCAAGTATAAAAGGTGCAGCAAAGCTCACATATGAACATATTGTAACTATTATAAGACTATATATTGTCTCCTTGTTGTTCAAACACCTTAACCAGAAAATATCTAGACTCTAGAGATCAATCATGCAAACCAAATTTTAACAAGCTCTATGTAGTTATTCATTAATGGGTACAAAGTACATGATGCAAAAGCTTAAACATGATCTATATGAGCACAACAATTGCCAAGTATCAAATTATTCAAGACATTAAACCATTTACCACATGCGGCATTTTCCATTTCCAACCATATAACAATGAATGAAATAGTCCAACTTTCGCAATGAACATTAAAGATAAAGCTAAGAACATATTTGTTCATACGAAACAGAGGAGCGTGTCTCTCTCCCAAACAAAGAATGCTAGGATCCGATTTATTCAAACAAAAATAAACAGACGCTCCAAGTAAAGCACATAAGATGTGACGGAATAAAAATATAGTTTCACTAGAGGAACCTGATAAGTTGTCGATGAAGAAGGGATGCCTTGGGCATCCCCAAGCTTACACGCTTGAGTCTTCTTAAAATATGCAGGGATGAACCACGGGGGCATCCCCAAACTTTGACTTCTCACTCTTCTTGATCATATTGTATCATCCTCATCTCTTGACCCTTGAAAACTTCCTCCACACCAAACTCAAAACAAACTCATTAGAGGGTCAGTGCATAATTCATATATTCAGAGGTGACATAATCATTCTTAACACTTCTGGACATTGCACAAAGCTACTGAAAGTTAATGGAACAAAGAAATCCATCAAACATAGCAAAACAGGCAATGCGAAATAAAAGGCAGAATCTGTCAAAACAGAACGAGTCCGTAAAGACGAATTTTAAAGAGGCACCAGACTTGCTCAGATGAAAATGCCCAAATTGAATGAAAGTTGCGTACATATCTGTGGATCACGCACGTAAATTGGCAGATTTTTTTAAATTTTCTACAGAGACTACTGCTCAAATTCGTGACAGCAAAAATATGTTCCTGCGCAGCAATCCAAATCTAGTATTGACTTTACTATCAAAGACTTTACTTGGCACAACAATGCAATAAAATAAAGATAAGGAGAGGTTGCTACAGTAATAACAACTTCCAAGACTCAAATATAAAACAAAGTGCAGAAGTAAAATAATGGGTTGTCTCCCATAAGCGCTTTTCTTTAACGTCTTTCAGCTAGGCGCAGAAAGTGTGAATCAAGTATTGTCAAGAGATGAAGTATCAACAGCATAATTTGTTCTAATAATAGAATCATAAGGTAACTTCATTCTCTTTCTAGGTAAGTGTTCCATACCTTTCTTGAGAGGAAATTGATATTTAATATTACCTTCCTTCATATCAATGGTAGCACCAACGAGTTTGAAGAAAAGGTCTTCCCAATATAATGGGACAAGATGCATTGCATTCAATATCCAAGACAACAAAATCAACGGGGACAAGGTTATTATTAACCATAATACGAACATTATCAATCCTCCCCAAAGGTATCTTTATAGCATTATCAGCGAGATTAACATCCAAATAACAATTTTTCAATGGTGGCAAGTCAAGCATATAATAAATTTTCTTAGGCATAACAGAAATACTTGCACCAAGATCACATAAAGCATTACAATCAAAATCATTGACACTCATCTTAATTATGGGCTCCCAACCATCTTCTAACTTCCTAGGAATAGAGGTTTCAAGTTTTTGTTTCTCTTCTCTAGCTTTTATGAGAGCATTTGTAATATGTTTTGTAAAGGCCAAATTTATAGCACTAGCATTGGGACTTTTAGCAAGTTTTTGTAAGAACTTTATAACTTCAGAGATGTGACAATCATCAAAATCTAAATCATTATGATCTACAGCAATGGGATCATTGTCCCCAATATTTTGAAAAATTTCAGCAGTTTTATCAGTTTCAGGCAATTTTACACGCTTTGCACTAGGAGTAGAAACATTGCCAACACGAATTATTTTACCATTGATAGTAGGAGGTTTAGCAACATGTGAATCATTAACATTACTAGTGGTGGTAATAGTCCAAACTTTAGCTACATTATTCTCTTTAGCTAGTTTTTCGTTTTCTTCTCTTTCCCACCTAGCATGCAATTCAGCCATCAATCTAATATTCTCATTAATTCTAACTTGGATGGCATTTGCTGTAGTAACAATTTTATTATCAATATCCTTATTAGGCATAACTTTCAATTTTAAAAGATCAACATCAGGCAAGTCTATCAACCTTAGAAGCAAGAATATCAATTTTATCAAGCTTTTCCTCAATAGATTTGTTAAAAGCAGTTTGTGTACTAATAAATTCTTTAAGAATGGCTTCAAGACCAGGGGGTTCATTCCTATTATTGTTGTAAGAATTCCCATAAGAATTACCATAACTATTACCATTAGCAGAAGGATATGGCCTATAGTTGTTACCATTCCTATAAGCATTGTTGTTGAAATTATTATTTTTAATGTAGTTCACATCAACATGTTCTTCTTGTGCAACCAATGAAGCTAAAGGAACATTATTAGGATCAACATTAGATCTAACATTCACAAGCATAGACATAATAGCATCAATCTTATCACTCAAGGAGGAGGTTTCTTCAACAGAATTTACCTTCTTACCTTGTGGAGCTCTTTCCGTGTGCCATTCAGAGTAATTTATCATCATATCATCAAGAAGATTTGTTGCCGCCCCCAAAGTAATGGACATAAAGGTACCTCCAGCAGCTGAATCCAATAGGTTCCGCGAAGAAAAATTCAGTCCTGCATAAAAGGTTTGGATGATCATCCAAGTAGTTAGTCCATGGGTAGGGCAATTCTTCACCAAAGATTTCATTCTCTCCCATGCTTGAGCAACATGTTCATTATCTATGTCGTGGTATCGTCACGGCATATGCCATAGGGTGGCTAATCGAGGTGGTTCCTAGTGGACTCACGGCGGTATCCGGATGCGGGTATGGGCACGGGCGACACGGCGACGTACCCAGGTTCGAGGCCCTCTGATGGAAGTAACACCTCTACTCCTGCTATATGTGTATATGATGATATCACAGTACAATGGTGCTCCTAGAGCTATATCCGGCTGCTCCTGGGAGGCTAAGGTAGACGAAGGTCTCTCTCACAGGGCAGCGCAAAGACTAGAATGAAGTAAGAATCATCGATCGTCCCCCGCACGAGGGGGTAGCCCAGCTTATATAAGCGCTGGCACTTTACATAGAAGTCCCTATGGTCTACTGGCCGGCTTGGCCGGCTCCGGCTTCCGCTCCTTCCCGAGGCGTTGACGTCATGGAGCCGTTGAGGCGTAGTGGCCTGTCCCGTCCGCCGAGAGGAGTCGGCGGCATGGCGAGGAGATGTCCCTGTCGCCATCATGCCCCGTAGCCGGTACGGACCGTCGTAGGCGATGATGGCCTGTCCGCCGCGTGGCACTCGTTGCTCTACGGTGCCCCGTGCTTTACGGTAAGTGAGGTCAGCGTGGACCTTTGAACCCGGACCACCTACCCGAGTTCCTTCTCATGCAAGACTCGCCAGCCTCGAGTCGGTCCGAGGTATAGACCCCGGTCGGATATGGCTTGTAGAAGCCGGCCCAGCCACGGCGCAGATGGCCGTAGCCGGGCCGACTAGGACTTAGAGCCGGCCGGCTTCCGAGGCAGCCGGCCACGGCTCCGGCCGGCTGCTCCTCGGCCGGCCTTTGCCGCGAGCCGGCCAACCTCTAGCCGGCTGCTCCGCGTCCATTGCCCTACCCGAGGTCTTCCCCCGACATTAGCCCCCGAAGCCGGCAAGGTCCTGCGTTAAGAGGGACCTAGGCAGGTTTCCCTGGCTCTTAGATCTTCTGAATGCGTTGGGCGGCCCTAGTAGGGGCCGACTGAGAATTTCCATTCAGCCGGCTGCGCCCTCGTCCGGCTTGCCCCGTCCGGCTGCTTCTAGCCGGCCGTCATTTTCGCTTCTACAGCTTTTGCTTTTTTACAAGTATTGATGATATCTCCGCCTTGTTAAGAGAGTTTGGAGCTGCTTTGATTTTAATGTCCGGCTCCGACTGGGAGCGCCGGGGTTTCCGCCGCCTTGGGCCTTGCGCCCGACTTGACGGGTCTGACGGCTGGCTCCTGTTGTCGTTTCGTCTGGTCACATCAATGTCTCCTCCGGATCCGGTGCGGTCGTGAGGAAGTGGCGCGGCAGTTTTCGGTAACCGCAGCCGTCGTGGGGGCAGTTATGGCCGCAGTAAATCCTCATCGTGGCCCACGATCACCACGTGGCCACGCAACTGGCGCGTCGGGCGGCTATAAATGCCACCGGAGCGGTATCGAGGCGTCTTCTTCTTCCTCGCGCTCCCACTTCGCCCTTTTCTCTCGTTCGAGCTCTCCACCGATCCGGCGTGGATACTCCACCTTTTCCCTGGCGAACTTCGGCGAGCGGTCGCCCCGACGTTCCTCCGCCGAGCTACCGCCGCAACTTCACCAATCCGGCGCCACGGGGCCGCGCGTGTCGACGGCGCGCTCTTCTCCACCGCGATCTCCTCCGGCGAGGAGCGGCTCTTCTTCGCCCTTTCGCCTCTCGTGGACTTCTTCTTCCTCCTCGTCCTCAATGGCTCAACCAAGCGGCTCTTGGAGGGGCTCCTACATGCGGGAGGACGACATCGAGCGGCTCGTGCGCCTCCGCCGCATCCCGGCGGGGGTGACTACGAGGGCGCCGGGCGCGGAGATGGAGCCCAAGCCGGAACCCGGCGAGCGTGTGGTCTTCGGAGCGCACCTCGACCGTGGGTTGGGCCTGCCGGCTTCGAACTTCTTCCGCCGGTTTCTCGACTTCTTTGGCCTGCAGCCGCACCACCTGCCGGCCAACGCCATCATCCTCCTCAGCTGCTATGTGGCTTTCATGGAAGGCTACGCCGGCTTGTGGCTAGATGTGGAGTTCTGGAGCCGGCTCTTCTACATCAAGGCGCAGACGACCGAAGGCCATCTGAGGACCTGCGGCGCCGCCTCCATATATCCTCGCACGGGTACGTCTTTCCCACGGATCCCGACTGTGGATTCTGTGAAGAACTGGCAGATGTCCTTTTTTATGTGCGGAACTCAAGCCCAGCCTTCGACCGGCTCAACCTGCCGGAATATAACCCGGCTCCGCCAGTCAACCGGCTCAACTGGGGCCATAACCCCAATTCGGCGGACCCGGACGCGGAGGTGAACCTCCTATGGGATTTCCTGGGGGAGTGCGTCACGGGAGGCCGGCTGAGCGCCGAGGACCTCCTCTGCACTTACATCATGCGCCGGGTTATACCGCTCCAGTGGCGTGTCCACAAGATCGGGCATATGTCCGGCCGGCTTGACCCGACCCGGACGTCGAAGGCGGAGCTCACCAAGTCCCAGGTTGCTCGCCGGGTGAACAACATCACCAAGGCTAACATGCCGAACAACTGGGATTGGGGGCTGCCACCCTACGACCGGGAGCAGCCGCCTGAATTGGTAAGTTTGATGTTTTGGCCGTCTTCCGGCTTGCGGCTGCATGGCCGACTTGACATTTATCTTGTTTTGCTTTCAGCTTTTCACCCGCCAAGGCATTGAGGATGGCGACCTGGCGACCAAGATCTGGACGCCGGATCATGTCGATCCGGCCGACCCAGCCGGCGACCAAGCCGGCGACGACGATCTGCCGGAGGTGCCGGACCAAGGCGGCCAGGGGGAGCATAATCCGCCGCCCTCGCCGGAACATGAGCGGGAGCAGGAACAGGCGCAGGCGGAGCCGGCGGAGTCCGGCACGGGGCCGATCCCTGCGGTGCCTCTGCGCACGAGGCCGCCTGCGGGCACGGCGACTTCCGCGCCTAAGGGGAAGAAGCGGGCCATCGGCGGGTCCACGGCTGCGGTGGAGGCGAAGGCCAAGAAGCAACGCCGGCAGGCGCCCAAGAGGGTTCCGGAGCAAGCCGGGTAAGTTCTTTTTCTCTGTTGTTTGATTCCTTTTCTTTCCTTCCTTTTTGTACTTATCTTTTCTTGCTTGTTCAACTAGGGCTCCAATAAAGTTTACCCAGGGCGGCGGCTCTCGGCGAGCTCCCCCATCACGTCGCCGCTTCAGCGGCAGAGGAGGGAGCCAACCCCGCAGCCCTCGACGCGCGCGCGCACGCCGCCTGCTGTTACTGTGCCGCCTGCGGCTACGCCGCCTTCTGTGGGGGCGTCTTCTTCAGCTGCGCCTTCTGCGGCGCCTGGCGGCGGTGTCCAGGGTCAGTCGGCTCGCCGGCCGACCATAGATGACATGTTTCCGCGCCGTGCCCCGTTTGTGGAGCAGGCGGCCGGAGCCGGCGAGGGCATGCCGCCCGCGGCCGGAGCCTGGAGCTGGCAGGGCTGCGCCGCCTGCGACCGGAGTCGGCGGGCCCGCGCCCAACGTTGTGGTGCTGGAGAGCAGCCCGGAGGGAGCGCCTCAGGCGCCGGAGGTGACGGCTCCCACCGGGCCGACTGCTTCGACCGCGCCGCCTCCAACTTCGGAGCCGACGAGGGAGGAGCCGGCCAGGAACGAGCCGGCACGTGCCAAGGACGCCGGCTCCCGAGCGCTGGTGAGGATGGAGGGCCCGTCGGACCCATCTAAAAAGGCCTCCACGTGGCCAAAGGCGCCCGACTGCTTAACATAGCGTCCGCCTCCGACTCTAGCCTGGGCTCGGCTGGCACCATGGAGGCGGCGTGGCACCAGGCAGATGCCTGCGAGGTGACCAGTCGGGAGGGGCAGCCAGGCGTGGCGCCCATGAAGCTGTTCTTCTCCGGCTTCCGTGGCAGCCTCAAAGCCAAGGCCGCCGAGACCCTTGCCCAGCTGGCCACGCTGGAGGATGCTGACAAGGTATGTGTCTTCTCATTTTCGCAATTCTGCTGTTATCCTGGTAGCCCTCCGAGGCATGGGCCGGCTGCTTGGAGCCGGTCCGGGTTTCGTCTAGACATCTGATTGTTTCTTTCAGGTGGTTGCGGAGCGACGCACCGTTTTGTACAATAAAGTGGTGACTAGCTACCACAAGGCCAAGATTGAGCGGGCCGGCTTGGCCCGCGAGCTGGAGGCTGCCAAGGGTAAGGCTTTCTTTCTTTTGATTTGCTCTTTTTCTGTTAGGTTTCTTTTTTACTGATGGCTTGTTTTTTGCCGGCTTGTAGCTGAGGCCGCCCGGGTCCCGCAGCTGGAGTCGGATCTCCGAGTCGCCCGTGCTCAATGCGCCGTAAGCGAGGAAGCGAACCAGGCTGCTGTCGCCAAGCTGAAGGTGGCTGATGGGGAGCTGAAACGGCTGCGCCAGCTTGAGGCTAACCATCTCAAGGAACTTGCCGCCCTCAAGAAGGACGGGGAGGAGAAGCTGGAGGGCCTGAGCAAGCGGCTGGAGGAGGTGGAGCGGCAACGGCTTGCGCTTCGTGAAGAGGTGACCACCAAGTCCAATGAGTTGTCAGCCACCGCCAAGCGGTGGGTGGAGGAAATTAGCGCGCTCGACCGCGGCTTGGCGGGTGAGTCTTTTATCTTATGCCTTTCCCTTTGCCGGCTTTCGGCCGTCGGCTGCCGGCTTAGGTTGGCAGCCGGCGGCAGAAACTTTGATTTTTCCGATATCTCCATCTTCGGGCTGGGGGCAGTCGGTTCTTGCCGGCTGCCGCCAGGCTTTTTTCTTTTTTACTTCGAAATCTCCATCTTCAGGCTGGGGGCAGTCGGTTCTTGCCGGCTGCCGCCAGGCTTACTTTTTAGAGCTTCGGAATCTCCATCTTCAGGCTGGGGGCAGTCGGTTCTTGCCGGCTGCCGCCAGGCTTTTTCTTTTTACTTCGAAATCTCCATCTTCAGGCTGGGGGCAGTCGGTTCTTGCCGGCTGCCACCAGGCTTACTTTAGGACTTCGAAAATTTGAGTTTTTTGGCTATTTCCGGCTTCAACGGATTTCTGACGTGTTTCTTCTTTGCAGCGGCCTTCCCTGAGGCGCAGGAGGCGGCGTTAGCGGCTGTTGGCAGGGCGCGGGATTGGTGAAGGTTTCTCTCAGGTCATCAAGGAGGGTAGGCATCTCCTTGGTTTTTACAACGACATCATCCACATATGCGTGAACATTTCTGCCGATTTGATCCTGCAAACACTTTTGCATACACCTTTGGTAGGTGGCGCCTGCATTTTTCAAGCCGAATGGCATAGTCGTGTAGCAGTAAGCCCCATACGGGGTAATGAACGAAGTCTTTATTTGATCAGCCGGATTCAAAGGAATCTGGTGGTAGCCTGAATAGGCGTCTAGAAAAGACAACAGTTCACAGCCGGCAGTCGAGTCTATAACTTGATCTATGCGCGGCAGGGGGAAGGGGTCCTTTGGGCACGCCTTGTTGAGGCTGGTGTAGTCGATACACATGCGCCAGGAGCCGTTCTTCTTCAAAACCAGGACTGGGTTTGCTAACCAGTCCGGGTGCAGCACTACCATGATGAAGCCGGCTGCGAGGAGCCGGGCGATTTCTTCACCGATGGCCTTCCTTCTCTCTTCGGCGAAGCGCCTGAGGGGCTGCTTCACCGGCTTGGCTTCAGGCCTGACGTGGAGGTGGTGCTCAGCCAACTCCCTCGGCACACCCGGCATGTCCCTTGGAGACCATGCGAAGATGTCCCGATTCTCACGGAGGAAGCTGGTGAGCTCGCTTTCCTATTTCCTGCTCAAGCCGGCACCGATGGTGACGAACTTGTCCGGCTGCGCCGGGTCGAGCAGGATCTTCTTGGTGTTATCGGCCGGCTGGAAGTGGGTCGTCCCAGCCGGGTTGCCCACAGCCGGCATGTCCGCCTGCGCGGCCTTAGCCAGGGCGACGGCGTCGTGGATGAGCTGCTTCTCGGTGGCGATGACCAGCGTCTGGGCCATCTTGGAGCTCTGCGTGGTGCAGTCCATGGAGCGGCGATAGTCGCCGGCTATGGTGATGACCCCTTTAGGGCCAGGTAGCTTCATCTTCAGGTACCCGTAGTGGGGCACCGCCATGAACTTGGTCGGGGCCGGCCTGCCCGGGAGCGCGTGGTAGGGACTCGACGAGGTCCACAACCTCGAACTCGATCCTTTCGGTGCGGAAGTGATCCGGCTTCCCGAACATCACC
This sequence comes from Lolium rigidum, assembly GCF_022539505.1. NCBI lineage: Eukaryota > Viridiplantae > Streptophyta > Magnoliopsida > Poales > Poaceae > Lolium > Lolium rigidum. Next base: position 300,566,030 of record NC_061510.1, on the reverse strand, counting down.
TCCGGCGTGATCCGGCCGATCGGCTGGCAGCAGTGGCCTGGCACGATGCCATGGAAGACGGTGGGGGTGGGACGCAGCTCGGCTTCTTGGATGCCTAGCTTGCGGGCGGTGTCGCGGTAGAGGATGTTGATGCTGCTGCCCCCGTCGATGAGGACGCGCGAGAAGCGCACGCTGCGCCGAGTCGTGCCGATGGTGGGGTCGAGGACCATGGCGTAGCTGCCCGGCTTCGGCAGGACAGCCGGTGTGTCGCGGCGATCAAATGTGATGGCCTGCTCTGACCAGTTTAGGTACTGGGGGACCGGCGGGATGATCGCGTTGACCTCGAGGGAACGGCTCTGCTGGCTCGTCTTGTCCTCGGGCTCGGAGGTGAAGATGATGTAGGTGGCATCCTCGGCCAAGTAGCGGCCATGCTGCACTTGGTTAGCCTCGTGGTGCTCGAGGTTGGCGTTCTCTGCGCCGGCTTGGCCACCCGGCCCGCCGGCTGGAGGAGGCGGCGGTGGGGGCGGGAGGGGTTCGCCGCTTGTTAGCCGCTTCATGAAGTGGCAGTCGTGGGTGGTGTGGTTGGAGGGGTTCTTGCCGCTGTGGTACTTGCACGGCGAGTCGAGCATCTGCTCGAAGGTGTACTACGGCTTCCACTGCCGGTCTTGCTTCTGGCGCCGGCTGCCGCCTGGCGCCGCATGGTCCGACACGGCTGCCACATGGGCGGAACCGTACCGGTGGTCCGGCTGGTCGCTGTGCCGCTTCCCGCGGTAATTATCCCGTCGGCTGCCATGCGAGCCGCCTTCGGCCGGCTTGTGCTCGGCCGGCTTGTTGTTGTCCCGTCTTGCTGGGGCCGGTGAAATATCAGCCGGCGCCTTGCCGGCTTCCTCAGCCAGCGCGTACTTGTCGGTGATGGCCATCAAGGCGGCCATCGACTTGGGGTCGCTGCGGCGTAGCTTGTGCCACAGCATGGTGTTGGGCCGGCAGCCTCCCATGAAGAAGCTGATGGCTTGGATCTCATGCACACCCTCGCAGGAGTTGCGCATTTCGCACCAGCGCGTCAGGTATGCGCGGTCCGTCTCGTCCGGGCCCTGCTTGCACATCTCAAGCTGCTGAGGGCGACCCGGCCGGCGATAGGTGCCGGTGAAGTTGCTGATGAAGGCCTCTTCGAAATCCAGCCAGCCGTTGATGCTGCCGGCTGGCAGGTTGTTGAGCCAGGTGCGGGCGGAGCCGACCAGCATCAGGGGGGAGTAGCGTACCGCCCAGCGCTTGTTGCCCCGGGCGATGCCGACTGCGGTGGAATAGTCCAGCAGCCAGTCCTCCGGCTTGGCGGTGCCGTCGTACTTGGGGATGTCGCGCGGGAGCTGGAAGCCGTCGATCATGGGCTCGTTGGCGATGCGGGGCCCGAAGCACTTTGGGCCGGCTGGCCCCTCTTCTTCCGCGATGCGGGATTCGACCAGCCGGTCGAGGCGATCTCGGGCGTCTGCCGGCTCGATGCGCGGGCCCAGCCGGGAGCGTGCCGGCTGGCGAGCGCCGCTGGCTTCTGGAGCCGGCCGGTGTGGGCGTCGAGGCTCGGAGTCTTGCTCCTGGTTCCGGCTCGGTGGGGCCCGGCTGCGGCTGCTGCCGCCGCCTGGCTGGCGGCTTGGCCGGCTTGAGCTCGCGTGCGTGGCGCGGGAGTCGTTGCGCCGGCTTGGCGCCGGGGAGATGGACTCGGCCGTGTCCACGGCATTGCTCGCGGCACCACGAGCGTGAGAGCTCTAGGATCTTGGGCGTACACAGGGTCCTTCGACTGCCGGTTGGCAGCCTTCACCAGCTCAGCCACCCGCTCGGTCTGGCGGCGTAACTCGTCGCCTTCGAGGCGGTGCAGCTCTTCTGCGGCGGCTTCGGCCGCGAGCATGTTCTTGTCGGGGGTGTTGTAGATGGGCAGCTCCATTGACGGAGCCGGCGCGTCCGCGCCGTCGCGGTCGATCTCGGCGCCTAGGTCGCGGCCTCTGCGGCGGATCTGGCCGGCTCGGCCGGGGTTGTCGCCGCCTGGGGTGAGGCCGTGGGCGCGGTTGTACTCGCGGCCGGGTGATCTCCCACTGGCGCTTAGCGGCAGCCAGCTCCTCGGTCCGCTGAGGAGGAGCACGCGGTGCGCCTCCGGGTCTGCCTCGACGGTGGCGGCGTCGGCGCCGGCGCCGGTGGTGAGCGGAGTGCTCAGCTTTGCCCGGACTTCTTCCAGCCGGGATGGTGGTGGTGGCGGCTTTGCGCCTGATGCGGATGCGTGCCCGCCGACGTTGCGCTCTAGGTCGGGGCCGCGGATGCGCGTGGACTTGGTGGGCTGTTCGTCGCCGGCCGCCATGACCTCGTGCATGATGCAGGGGCCGGCGGCGGTGAGGCTGGCGCCGGCTCCAGGGGAGGGCTTGCGCAGCGCAGGATCTGGCGCGGATAGCGCGGTGGTGCGACGGTGGCGACGTAGACGTCGAAGCCGCCGAAGCTGATGATGTCGCCGCCGGCAGGAAATGGCCTGTCGGCGAAGCAGCCAGCGTTGTCGCTGATGCAGTCGAGGAGCCGAATCTCCGGATCAAGCCTGAAGCGACCCGCTCGCCGGTGGTGATGGTGAGGCCCGTCCGGATGAAGACACCGGCCGCGGACGCTGAAGGCCCCACGGTGGGCGCCAAATGTCGTGGTATCGTCACGGCATATGCCATAGGGTGGCTAATCGAGGTGGTTCCTAGTGGACTCACGGCGGTATCCGGATGCGGGTATGGGCACGAGCGACACGGCGACGTACCCAGGTTCGAGGCCCTCCGATGGAGGTAACACCTCTACTCCTGCTATGTGTGTATATGATGATATCACAGTACAATGGTGCTCCTAGAGCTGTGTCCGGCTGCTCGGGGAGGCTAAGGTAGACGAAGGTCTCTCTCACGGGGCAGCGCTAAGACTAGAATGAAGTAAGAATTGATCGATCGTCCCCCGCACGAGGGGGTAGCCCAGCTTATATAGGCGGCGGCACTTTACATAGAAGTCCCTATGGTCTGCGGCCGGCTTGGCCGGCTCCGGCTTCCGCTCCTTCCCGAGGCGTTGACGTCATGGAGCCGTTGAGGCGTAGTGGCCTGTCCCGTCCGCCGGAGGAGGTCGGCGGCATGGCGAGGAGATGTCCCTGTCGCCATCATGCCTCGTAGCCGGTACGGACCGTCGTAGGCGATGATGGCCTGTCCGCCGCGTGGCCTCGTTGCTCTACGGTGCCCCGTGCTTTACGGTAAGTGAGGTCGGCGTGGACCTTTGAACCCGGACCACCTACCCGGTTCCTTCTCATGCAAGACTCGCCGGCCTCGAGTCGGTCCGAGGTATAGACCCCGGTCGGATATGGCTTGTAGAATCCGGCCCAGCCACGGCGCGGATGGCCGTAGCCGGGCCGACTAGGACTTAGAGCCAGCCGGCTTCCGAGGCAGCCGGCCACGGCTCCAGCCGGCTGCTCCTCAGCCGGCCTTTGCCGCGAGCCGGCCAACCTCTAGCCGGCTGCTCCGCGTCCATTGCCCTACCCGGGGTCTTCCCCCCGACAATCTAATTGCTTAAAATTCATTATGCTACTTCTCAAAGATATAATTTTAGCGGGAGGATAATATCTACCAATAAAAGCATCCTTACATTTAGTCCAAGAATCAATACTATTTCTAGGCAGAGATAGCAACCAATCTTTAGCTCTTCCTCTTAAGGAGAAAGGAAACAATTTTAATTTTATAATGTCACCATCTACATCCTTATACTTTTGCATTTCACATAGTTCAACAAAATTATTAAGATGGGCAGCGGCATCATCAGAACTAACACCGAGAAAATTGCTCTCTCATAACAAGATTCGATAAAGCGAGGTTTAATTTCAAAGAATTCTGCTGTAGTAGCAGGTGGAGCAATAGGTGTGCATAAGAAATCATTATTATTTGTGCTAGTGAAGTCACACAACTTAGTATTCTCAACGAGTACCCATTTTAGCAGTAGTAAATAAAGCAAACTAAATAAAGTAAATGCAAGTAACTAATTTTTTTGTGTTTTTAATATGGAGAGCAAGACGGTAAATAAAGTAAAACTAGCAACTAATTTTTTTGTGTTTTTGATATAAGAGCAAACAAGGCAGTAAATAAAATAAAGCAAGACAAAAACAAAGTAAAGAGATTGGATGTGGAAGACTCCCCTTGCAGCGTGTCTTGATCTCCCCGGCAACGGCGCCAGAAAACAGTGTTGATGCGCGTAGTTGACACGTCCGTTGGGAACCCCAAGAGGAAGGTGTGATGCGCACAGCAGCAAGTTTTCCCTCAGTAAGAAACTAAGGTTATCGAACCAGTAGGAGCCAAGAAGCACGTTGAAGGTTGTTGGTGGCGGAGTGTAGTGCGGCGCAACACCGAGGATTCCGGCGCCAACGTGGAACCTGCACAACACAATCACAGAACTTTGCCCCAACGTAACGGTGAGGTTGTCAATCTCATCGGCTTGCTTTGTAAACAAAGGATTAGATGTATAGTGTGGATGATGATGATTGTTTGCGAAGAACGATAAAGAACAATTGCGGTAGATTGTATTTCAGATGTAAAGAATAGGACCGGGGTCCACGAGTTCACTAGTGGTGTCTCTCCCATAAGATAAGCGAGATGTTGGGTGAACAAATTACGGTTGGGCAATTGACAAATAAAGAAGGCATAACAATGCACATACATATATCATGATGAGTACTATGAGATTTAATCGGGGCATTACGACAAAGTACATAGACCGCTATCCAGCATGCATCTATGCCTAAAAAGTCCACCTTCGAGGTTATCATCCGAACCCCTTCCGGTATTAAGTTGCAAACAACGAGACAATTGCGTTAAGTATGGTGCGTAATGTAATCAACACAAATATCCTTAGACAAAGCATCGATGTTTTATCCCTAGTGGCAACGGCACATCCACAACCTTAGAACTTTTCTGTCATTGTCCCAGATTTAATGGAGGCATGAACCCACTATCGAGCATAAATACCCCCTCTTGGAGTCACAAGTATCAACTTGGCCAGAGCCTCTACTAGCAACGGAGAGCATGCAAGAACATAAATAACATATATGATAGATTGATAATCAACTTGACATAGTATTCAATATTCATCGGATCCCAACAAACACAACATGAAGGATTACAAATAGATGATCTTGATCATGATAGGCAGCTCACGAGATCTAACATGATAACACAATGAGGAGAAGACAACCATCTAGCTACTGCTATGGACCCATAGTCCGAGGGTGGACTACTCACACATCGATCCGGAGGCGATCATGGCGATGAAGAGACCTCCGGGAGATGATTCCCCTCTCCGGCGGGGTGCGGGAGGCGATCTCCTGAATCCCCGAGATGGGATTGGCGGCGGCGTCTCTGGAAAGTTTTCCGTATCGTGGCTCTCGGTGCTTGGGGGTTTCGCGACGAAGACCTTAAGTAGGCGGAAGGGCAGGTCGGGGAGGCGCCACGGGGGCCCCACACAACGGGGCCGCGCGGCCGGGGGCCCGAGGCCGCGCCGCCACTGGTGTGTCGCCACCTCGTGGCCCCACTTCGTTTCCTCTTCGGACTTCCGGAAGCTTCGTGCAAAAATAGGACCACTGGGCGTTGATTTCGTCCAATTCGAGAATATTTCCTTACTAGGATTTACGAAACCAAAAACGGCGAAAAACGACAAGCGGCTCTTCGGCATCTCGTCAATAGGTTAGTGCCGGAAAATGCATAATAATGACATATAATGTGTATGAAACATGTGAGTATCATCATAAAAGTAGCATGGAACATAAGAAATTATAGATACGTTTGGGACGTATCAAGGCTCAGCTATCCAGGATTTTCCCGAGAAGATGTATAAACAGACGGATGATTTAGGTCGGTGGGGCGCCTGTGGGCCCCACACCTACCCTAGGTGCGGGCCAGCCCTAGGCCGCGTGACATAGGCATTCCCAATGGGCCTGCCAAAGATGGTACCCGGGGTTTACTGAAGGCCCACGAGTCGAAGAATATGAAGTTTAGAAGCCCAAGTTATATTAAGGAAAGTTAGAGTTGTATTAGGAAATATATGCTTGTAATTTTACGGGACGGGTTAGAAACCCTCCCGGACTCTGTAACTTGTGTATTACGAATCCCTCGGCTCCGCCTCATATATAAGGGGGAGTCGAGGGACAAAGAGAGGATCGACTCATTGTTTCACGCAACCCTAGTTTTCATAATCGTCGAGTACTTTTCGGCTGAAACCTTCGAGATCTACTTGCCCTCTACTTCCAACTAAAACCCTACTCTACAATATGTAGGCATTGATAAGTTAATCCCGTGTCACCGCGCCTAGGGGTGGTGTGGGTGTCCTGGTGCACCTCTTCGTCCCCCGTCCGGACTTCGTCTTCGCTTCGGTAAAATATTGACTTCGGCTTTTGTTTCGTCCAATTCCGAGAATATTTCCTGTACAACTTTTCTGAAATACCAAAACAGCAGAAAATAGGGAACTGGCACTGTGGCATCTTGTTAATGTTAAGCTTCGTGCACTAGCCACTTGAACCAAAAGTCCGAACTGATGGAAAGGGCTAGGCAATCCACATATACATTTCACAACACCCCCACTCGTGTGTGACGGGAGAAGAGAAAGTCAACACGTGAAAGAAGAAGAGCACACCGAAACAGGGCATCAGCGGTGGCTAAAGAGGGGACAACAACAAGTTTTAGGCTTAATTGCGAAAACCATGAACAACAGCAATTTTTAGGCTTAATTGCGAAAACCATGTGAAAGCCAGGATTTGAACTCGAGACCTGGGGCTCTGATACCATGTTAAGCTTCATGCACTAACCACTTGAACCAAAATTCCGAACTGATGGAAAGGGCTAGGCAATCTACATATACATTTCACAACAGTTAATAGGTTAGTGCCGGAAATCATGTAATGTGCAACGAAGTGTAAACAAAAACATATATGAATTGGTGTAAAACAAGCATGGAGCATCAAATATTATAGATACGTTTGAGACGTATCAGGCCGCACCAAGGGCCGGTGTGGCCGCCCTGTGGCGCCTCTTCGTGTCTCCTCTAGACTCCGTCTTTGTTACGGTAAAATAGGAACTTCGGATTTTGTTTTTGTCCAATTCCGAAAATATTTCCTGTACAACTTTTCTGAAACACAAAACAGCAGCAAACAGGGAACAAGCACTGTGGCATCTTGTCAAAAGGTTAGTGCTGGAAAATGTATAAAAGTGCAGCGAAGTGTAAGCAAAACATATATAAATTGGTGTAAAACAAGCATGGAGCATCAAAAAATATAGATATGTTTGCAACGTATTAGCATCCCCAAGCTTAACTCCTGCTCATCCTCGAGTAGGTAAGTGATAACAAAACTAATTTTTGAGGTGACATGAAGCCAACACAATCTTGATCAAGTTATTGTAAAAACATAGGCATGATAGACATAATTCTAACAATAGAACTTAGCAACTATGTTACAACATGAGAAGTAACTCAAACAAAGGATCATGACTAATTGTGCATTGAAAGAAACTATTTATTTATGAGCATAGAGAAAATATAGCAAAGTGGTACTCAGCTTGTCCTTTATAAAGTAGCAAAACATAAATGCCAGGACACCTTTAAAGTTCAAAGGGTGACTTGATATAAGTGATCTAAGAATAAGCAATATCATGAATCATGAATCAATCAATAATAAATTTTGGGACTATGCACATTATACTCAGAATGACAACTATGCTCTCTTAATTGGTGCATAAAGCAAGAAGATGAAGACTCAACATAAAAGTAAAAGAAAGGACCTGCGAGGAGGGAAGCAAGATTACTCATGTGCTAGAGCTTTTTATTTTGAATGCAATAAGAGTGTTGAAAATATATTTTGAGAGGTATGCATGTCTATGTCAATGAATGACATCAAATGATCTATCATCCTTTCATATAGTGACCTCAAGATCGGCTCCCATGTAGTTCTCCATTGCACACCATTATTTAGGATCTCTCCAGTACATAATGTGCGAAGCATTATTTGTTTATTTTATATTTTATTTGGGATGGGACCCATTTGCCTTGCTCTTTTTGCAATATTAAGGACCAGCAGATTATTCATGCTAGTCACGAAATGAAGTCATGAAAAGACAATAAACCACTCAATACTTCCTCATGAGCTAAAACAAAACACAAAATAGGTAATAATGTTTGAAGGTTTAAAGGTAGCACACAAGCAATTCACTTTGGAGTGGTGATGAAATACCACATATAGATATGTATGGTGGACACAATTGGCACTTTGGTTTTTGGTGGTTGAATGCATGAGTAGAGCTCATACTTAGTAGATGCGAAAGCTGGCAAAGACTGAGAGAGACCAACTAAGAGAGCAATAATGACCATAGAGAGTGCATTTGCTACCCGCATGGGTAGCTACACACCCATGCATTATACCAATATGCAAGCCATATTAACTTGTTTTAGCTCGGTTTCCTAGTAGAATGTGGAATTCTAGTGTACAAAAGTGGTTTTCGAATTTTGATATGAATATTTGTTGATCAAAGTCAACTCACCAACGTATTTTGCGTTGACTTTATGAATACTGAGTTGACTTTGACAAAAGAAGTTCAAATCAAAATTCGGAAACCACTTTTGTACACTAGAATTCAACGTTCTACTAGGAAACCAAGCTAAAATAAGTTAATATGGTTTGCATATTGGTATAATGCATGGGTGTGTAGCTACCCATGCGGGTGGCAGGCTTCATCCCAATGACCATAATCATGCATATATAGCGATAAAATATTATTAATCAAAGCATAAAGTGATATTACAAGTCAAAAACTAAATGATCATAGAGGCTTTAGTTGACTGGTTTGTAGTCATAACATGATGTAAACATGTGCCAGGTCAACCCAATAAAGCATCAAAGGAGAATACCACAATATTATGCTTTTTTTATTATGGAAATAACACATGATTATTTAAATGGCACATTATGAACTCTCAGCTATTTGAGACAGGTCATGCTGCAATAATAAATACTAATCATATGATAAGAATAACATCCAACATGACATGCCCAAGTCTATGCCACAGTCTAGACAAGCTTCCTTTTGCACCACTATAAACATGAAACATTTTACTCGTCTCCAACACCAATCAACTTATTTGAAACAACTCTCATAGATAATAATAAATAAGGACCAGAGATATAATCATACCTAAATAAATAAAACAAACAAGCTCTGAACAAAATACGAGTGGAATAACAGGAGCTAAACGCAGTACTAGCAAACTAGAACACTCGCAGAACAATAAGAGTGAAAACTAGAGTGTTCTATGCAATTAAAACGAAGTGTGACATTCTCCCAAAAAAATATGCTGGGATCCAACCATATGCTACATAAAACAAAACAAAACTAAACTAAAAACAAAAATTAAGACGATCCAAGAACAAGACATAACATATGAAGCAATAAAAATATAGCGTCTAGGAAGATGACCTGATGATTTGTTGATGAAGAGGGGATACCTTGGGCATCCCCAAGCTTTGAAGCTTGTACCACTCGGATATTTATTGGTGTGACATGGAAATCCCCAAGCTTGAGCCTTTATCCATACTTCATCTCATTACATTATTCTTCTCTCCCTACACTTAAAAACTTCCTTCATACAAAACTTCACACAATTCTCATTAGCAGCATTAGTGCAATCAAAATAACAAGTCCACCTGGATTCAGTTCTAACTATATCAAACATCCATTAAAAAATTAGCTACTGTAGCATATTCTTCAAAAATCTCTTTCCTCAAAAGAACTAAAAAAGAAATAGATTAAGAGGCAAATGCAAATAGTGGCAGAAATATATCAAAACAGATCGATTTTTTCGAAAATCTTCTGTTGCTCAGATCGATAAGTGTTCAACTAACGAAAGTTAGATAATAATCTGGGGAATATGCATAAAAATTGGCAGCTCAAAATTACATTCTGACTTGGAATACGAATTTTTATGGTGACAACACATAATCTGTTTCAGGATAGCAACTTCCCCAAATCTTACTTCCTTCCTATTAGAGGCTATTCTTGGCACAAAAAAATGATAAGGAGAGGTTATTACAGAGGTAATAACTTCCAAGACTAAACGAAAAAAACTTACAGAAATAAAACATGGGTTATCTCCCAAGAGTGTTTTTCTTTAACGCCTTTCAACTAGGCGCAGAAAAAGAGCTAGTATCAAGTATTTTCAAGTGAAGAAGCATCAACATAATAATTTTTTCTAATAATCGAATCAAAAGGTGACTTCTTTCTTTTTCTAGGGAAGTGTTCCATACCTTTCTTGAGTGCGAATTATTTATTTAAAAATTCCATCTCTCATATCAATAGCAGCACCAACAGTTCTAAGAAACGGTCTTTCCAAAATAATTGGACAAGAAGCATTGCATTCAATATCCAAAACAACAAAATCAACAGGGACAAAGTTATTATTAACCATAATAATAACATTATTAACTCTCCCCAAAGGTTTCTTTGTAGCAATATCAGCATGATGAACATCCAAATAACATTGTTCCAACGGTGGCAAATCAAGCATATCATAGATTTTTCTAGGCATAACAGAAATGCTTGCACCAAGATCACATAAAGCATTGCAATCAAATCCATCTACTTTCATCTTAATGATGGACTCCCAGCCATCTTCTAACTTTCTATGAATAGAAGCTTCACTTTTTAATTTTTCTTCTCTAATTTGCATGAGAGCATTTGTAATATGTTTCGTGAAAGCCATATTTATAGCACTAGCATTAGAACTTCTAGCAAGATTTTGTAAGAACTTAATTACTTCAGAGATATTGCAATCATAAAAATAAAAGTCATTATTATCAAAGGTAAAAGGTCTATTGTCTCTCATACTTCAAAAAATTTCAGCACTCTTATCAGAAATAGTTTTAGTGGTTCGATCTAGGATATTTTGTAGAAGGAGTGGGGACTTTTCCTACACCAATTATTTTACCATTAATAGTAGGAGGCTTGCTAGCATTTGAGACTTCTGCATTACTAGTGGTGGTAATGGTACAAATTTTAGTCATTCTATTATTTCTAGCAATCTCATTTTCTCTTTCCCACCTAGCATGCAATTCAGCCAACATCCTAACATTGTCATCAATTCTAACTTGAATAGCATTCACAGTAGCGGAGGGATTTTCATCCATTGTTACAGGTTTAGACGCCAATTTATTAATCAAAGAAGTTTTTGCTTCAGACAAGGATGAAATACAAGTTTCAACATTTGAAATTTTGACTTGCAAACCAGAAATCTCCCTATTTAAATTCTCAAGTTGATGACTAATATTTTTCAACATAGAAGATTGTTCTTCCATGGTTTTAGTGATCACTTTATTTTGCTCATATTGCATTTGCATAAAGTTATTAGTGGCCTTTTCAACTTCTAAAATATTTTCCTCACTAGGCATATAATTGTTGCTACCAAAATTATTCCTATAAGCATTGTTGTTGAAATTATTGTTTTTAATGAAGTTCGCATTAACATGATCTTCTTGAGCAACCAAAGAAGCTAAAGGAACATTATTTGGATCAAAATGAGCTTTACCATTAACAAGCATAGACATAACAGTATCAATCTTATCACTCAAGGAGAAGGTTTCTTCAATAGAATTTACCTTCTTATCTTGTGGAGCCCTCTCGGTGTGCCATTCATAATAATTTATCATCATATCATCAAGGAGTTTTGTTGCAGCCCCCAAAATAATGGACATAAAGGTACCTCCAGCAGCTGGATCTAAAAGGTTTCTTGAAGAAAAATTCAGTCCTGCATAAAAAGTATGGATGATCATCCATGTAGTCAGTCCATGAGTGGGACACTTCTTTACCAAAGATTTCATTCTTTCCCAAGCTTGAGAAACATGTTCATTATCAAATTGTCTAAATTTTATTATGTCACTTCTCAAGGATATAATCTTAGCAGGAGGATAATATTTTCCAATAAAAGCGTCTTTGCATTTAACCCAAGAATCAATACTATTTCTAGGCAAAGATAGCAACCAATCTTAGCTCTACCTCTCAAAGAGAAAGGAAACAGTTTCGGTTTAATAATGTCACCACCCACATCTTTATACTCTTGCATCTTACAAAGTTCAGCAAAATTATTAAGGTGACAAGCAGCAGCATCAGTACTAACACCAGAAAATTGCTCTTTCATAACAAGATTTAAAAAACCAGGTTTAATTTCATAGAAAGCTGCTTCAGGAGCACGTGGAGCAATAGGTGTACAAATAAAATCATTGTTGTTTGTGCTAGTAAAGTCACACAACTTAGTGTTCTTAGGAGTACCCATTTTAGCAAAAATTAAAGCAAAGCAACAGAAATAAATGTTATAATAAAAACTATTTTTTTGTGTTTTTGATATAATGAAGCAAACAAGACAAAGAAAAATAAACTACGCAAAATGATATGGGGTGGCCCGATCTTCTCAGTAAGCAATGGTGGTGATGATGATGATTGGATGATAGCAGCGGAGGAACACGACGATGTAGTGGATGATAACTTGTATGACGCAACGAGATCTCTCGATTGGTCCCTGTCGCCAATGCAACAACTCTCAACCCTGTAAGATATTCGCAACTCCACACACTTGCGCACGTAGCCGCCGACCACGAAGCGGTAAGTTGAAATCTTCTAATTCCCAATGGAACAGCAGATCACACAAAACTTTATCAGGATCTACACAATATCAAGCAATATGGTGTAGGGAATTCAATAGTTTTGCAGAGCAAACAACTAAGAACTAGGGTTTATCTTAAACGTGGTCTCAAGCAGCTAGGGGGTCGTCCAAGGCACTTATATAGGCGTCCGGGACAAGTTCTGGTCGAAAAGATACAAGTAAAACCGACCCAGAATAGATCTGGTCGAGACAGACTCGGACTAGTCCGGTCTGGAATCCGGTTGACCGGGTCTGGGACCGGGCTGGCCGGTCTAGACCGGGCCAGGGACCGGGCGGCAACCGGAAGTGTCGCAAAAGTCCTTCCGGTTGGCCCCAGTACGACGCCGGTTGGCGCCGGGGTGAATCCGGCGTGCCGCCCGGTTGAACCGGGCCAGGGACCGGGCGCGCCGGTCTGGCGGCCGGTCTGACCGGGCGCTGGGCCAGCCTGGACGTCAACTTCTCCTCTCGCGCATGCCTCCCTCTCCTCCCTCGCGCGTCCATGAGATATCTTCATGTCCAGCTCCATGTCCAGCTTCACGTCCATCTTGACGTCCGTCTTCACGTCCAGCTGCTCCTCTTCTCCTCGTGCGATGCTCGTCTCCTCTTGATACCTGATGATACATAAGTAACATGACTTAGGAAGTATAAAGTTCTCATCAATCAAAGTATCGTTTAGGAACAAGTTCACCTGTTGTTTAAGTAGCTTCGCACGGGCTCGTGTCATTGGTCCAATCCTAACTTCATTGGACTTGAGCTTCACAGCAGGATCATCTTCAACTTGCAATGACGAAGGTAGCAGTGAGGTAGGGATGTCCTCATCATCTCCCCCCCCCCCCTTCAAAAGGCGTCGACCTCGACGCTCCAAGGTCTTCTCTTTCATATAGTGTCAAATCAGCAACATTGAAAGAATTACTGACACCAAACTCATCAACTGGAAGATCTATCGAGTATGCATTATCGTTGATCTTGGCAAGCACTTTGTAAGGACCAGCACCACGAGGCTTCAACTTAGACTTCCGCAGCTTCGGGAACCTATCCTTGCGAAAATGTACCCAGACCATATCACCAGGCTTGAACAACATCTCCTTGCGCTTCTTGTTCATCCTTGCAGCATTGCTCTTGCCTTTCTTTTCTATCAACTCTTTAGTCTTCACATGGATCTTTCGCACAAAATCTGCCCTCTTGGATGCCTCCATATTAACTCTCTCGTATATGGGCAAAGGCAACAAGTCAAGTGGAGTAATGGGTTTGAAACCATACACCACCTCAAAAGGACACAACTCCGTGGTAGAATGCACCGCCCTGTTGTAAGCAAACTCCACATGCGGCAAACAATCTTCCCACTCCTTCAGGTTCTTCTTGATCATGGATCTCAACAGTTGTGACAATGTTCTATTCACCACTTCAGTTTGTCCATCTGTTTGGGGATGACAAGTAGTACTGAAAAGTAGCTTCGTCCCCAGCTTTCTCCACAGTGTCTTCCAGAAATAGCTCATAAACTTCACGTCACGATCAGAAACAATAGTCTTCGGGACTCCATGTAGTCGCACAACCTCCCTGAAAAACAGGTTAGCAATATGCGACGCATCGTCGCTTTTGTGGCAGGCAATAAAATGTGACATCTTAGAAAATCTGTCCACTACCACAAATATAGAATCATGGCCTCTCTTAGTACGCGGCAAATCCAACACAAAATCCATACTAATATCTTCCCAAGGTGTAGTAGGTGCCGGTAAAGGAGTATACAAACCGTGAGGCTTCAGCCTTGGACTTGGACTTGTTGCAAGTAATGCATCTCTTCACATACCTCGTCCACGTCCCGCCTCATCTTTGGCCAATAAAAGTGATCAGCGAGCATGAGTAGCGTCTTCTCACGCCCAAAGTGACCCATCAAACCTCCGAGCATGTGATTCCCGCAATAAGAGCAAACGCACGGACGATTCCGGAACACATAGTTTGTTAGCTCTAAACAAGAACCCATCATGTATGTGATATTTTTCCCATGCTTTACCAAGAGCACATAAGCGATATGGTTCAGTAAAATCATGATCAGTAGCATACAAATCACATAGTACTTCTAATCCAGGAATTTTAACATCAAGTTGAGTTAATAGCATATTCTTCCTAGATAGAGCATCAGCAAAAATATTATATTTTCCCTTCTTATGCTTAATAATGTATGGAAAAGACTCAATGAACTCAACCCACTTAGCTAGACGCTTATGCAAAGTAGATTGCGCTTTCAGATATTTCAAAGCTTCATGATCAGAATGTATGATAAATTCTTCTGGCCACAAATAATGTTGCCAAACCTCAAGAACTCTAATTAAAGCATACAATTCTTTATCATAGATAGGATAGTTCAACTTAGCACCAGAAAGTTTCTCAGAAAAATATGCAATCGGGTGACCCTCTTGCATCAACACACCACCAATTCCAATACCACTAGCATCACATTCAATCTCAAATTGCTTATTGAAATCAGGAAGTGCAAGCAACGGTGCAGAAGTTAACAATCTCTTAAGTTCATCAAAAGCATGATCTTGGGTTGCGCCCCACTCAAAAACAACACCCTTTTTAGTCAAGTCATTCAAAGGTGCAGCAATAGTACTAAAGTTGGGCACAAATCTTCTATAAAACCCAGCTAGACCATGAAAACTACTAACTTAACTCACATTCATGGGAGTAGGCCAATTTTGAATAGCTTCAATTTTAGACACATCTACTTCTACTCCATGCTTAGAGACAACATAACCTAGAAATATGACCTTATCTTTGCAAAATGTGCACTTCTCAAGATTACCATAGAGTTTATTTTCACGCAACACTTGCAAAACATGTCGAATATGTATAGTATGATCAGATTCATTGCGGCTGTAGATTAATATGTCATCAAAGTACACAACCACAAACTTGCCAATAAATTCACGCAAAACATGGTTCATCAGTCTCATGAAAGTGCTAGGTGCATTAGTCAAACCAAAAGGCATTACTAACCACTCATACAAACCAAATTTTGTTTTAAAGGTTGTTTTCCACTCATCCCCTTCTTTCATCCTAATTTGACGATAACCACTACGCAAATCAATTTTAGAGAACACAGCAGCACCACTCAATTCATCTAGCATATCCTCTAAACGGGGAATAGGGTGACGATATCGAATAGTGATATTGTTTATAGCTCTACAATCTACGCACATACGCCAAGTACCATCTTTCTTAGGAACTAGAATAACAGGAACAACACAAGGACTAAGGCTTATGCGAATATAACCTTTCTCGAGTAGCGCTTGTACTTGCTTCTGTATCTCTGATACGTCTCCAACGTATCGATAATTTCTTGTGTTCCATGCCACATTATTGATGTTATCTACATGTTTTATGCACACTTTATGTCATATTCGTGCATTTTCTGGAACTAACCTATTAACAAGATGCCGAAGTGCCGGTTCTCGTTTTCTGCTGTTTTTGGTTTCGAAATCCTAGTAACGAAATATTCTCGGAATCGGACGAAATCAACGCCCAGGTTCCTATTTTACCCGGAAGCATCCAGAACACACGAGAACCGCCAGAGAAGAGGGGCAGGGCCACCAGACCATACCCCGGCGCGGCCAAGGGGGGGGCGCGCCCCCTAGGGTGTGGGCCCCCCTTCGACCTTCCTGCGCCGCCTCTTCGCCTATAAGAAGCCCCTGGATCAGAAAACCCTATCGCGTTCGACGAAAACCACAGAAACCTTCCAGAGCCGCCGCCATCGCGAAGCCAAGATCTGGGGGACAGGAGTCTCTGTTCCGGCACCCTGCCGGAGCAGGAAGTGCCCCGGAAGGCTTCTCCATCGACACCGCTGCCATCTCCACCGCCATCTTCATCACCGCTGTTGCTCCCATGAGGAGGGAGTAGTTCTCCATCGAGGCTCGGGGCTGTACCGGTAGCTATGTGGTTCATCTCTCTCCTATGTGCTTCAATACAATGATCTCATGAGCTGCTTTACATGATTGAGATTCATATGAGTTTGTATCACTACTATCTATGTGCTACTCTAGCAAAGTTATTAAAGTAGTTCTATTCCTCCTGCACGTGTGTAAAGGTGACAGTGTGTGCACCGTGTTAGTACTTGGTTTATGCTATGATCATGATCTCTTGTAGATTGAGAAGTTAACTATTGCTATGATAATATTGATGTGATCTATTCCTCCTACATATGCATGAAGGTGACGAGTGTGCATGCTATGCTAGTACTTGGTTTAGTCTTGTTGATCTATCTTACACTAAAGGTTACTTAAACATGAGCATTATTGTGGAGCTTGTTAACTCCGGCATTGAGGGTTCGTGTAATCCTACGCAATGGGTTCATCATCCAACAAAAGTGTAGAGTATGCATCTATCTATTCTGTTATGTGATCAATGTTGAGAGTGTCCACTGGTGAAAGTGTAATCCCTAGGCCTTGTTCCTAAATACTGCTGAGTTACTACTGCTTGTTTACTGTACTACTGCGTTACTACTGCTGCGTTACTACTGCTTGTTTACTGTCCTGGGCAGAGCACTTTTCTGTCGTTGCTACTACTTATTCATACCACCTGTATTTCACTATCTCTTCGCCGAACTAGTGCACCTATTAGGTGTGTTGGGGACACAAGAGACTTCTTGCTTTGTGGTTGCAGGGTTGCATGAGAGGGATATCTTTGACCTCTTCCTCCTCGAGTTCGATAAACCTTGGGTATCCACTTAAGGGAAACTTGCTGCTGTTCTACAAACCTCTGCTCTTGGAGGCCCAACACTGTCTACAAGAATAGAAGCTCCCGTAGACATCAATCTCCTTCGTCTCTTCGGGGTTCGTTCTATATGGTGCCCGATTGGGTAGCGAAGCTCCGGGAATCAAGTCGATTTGATGCTCAATACCTCGCAATGGTGGAAGTCCTGCGGGTACTTTATCCGGAAACACGTCGCCAAATTCCTGCAAAACATTAGAAACACCAAGAGGAAGAGGGGTCATGTCGTTAGAAACCAAAACCGTACCCCTGTACAAGAGCACAAGAGGCATGGCCGAAGGATCCTCACTAAATTCTCTCATGTCTTCTTTGGTGGCTAATGAGACTAAGGAATTCACTCTCTCACTTTTCGTTATATCACTCATGACATTACAATTCTCTCGCCTATCTAACGAAGCATCCTCCAAGTTGACTTCAACTTTCTGACGAGACTCATTGACAATTTGCTGTGGTGTCATAGGTTGTAAGTTAATTTTCTTGCCCTTGAACTCCAAGTGATATGTATTGGCACGGCCATTGTGTTGCACAGAACGGTCATAGAGCCAAGGCCGACCCAATAGTAGGTGACACACCGTCATAGGAACGACATCAAAATCAATGCAATCCTTATACGGTCCAATAGAAAATTCAACACGCACCATGTGGTTTACCTTCATATCACCATTGTCGCTCAACCACTGAATATAGTATGGATGCGGGTGCGGTAGATACTTCAACTTCAGCTTGGTACACAACTCCTTGCTTGCTAAATTGCGGCAACTCCCGCCATCAATAATGACCTTGCAAGCCTTGTCAGGACCAACTAAAGCCTTTGTTTGGAACAAATTGCAGCGCTGAGTAGATGCACTAGGCAACACATTAAGAGCACGCTGCGACACAACAATGGTGCGAGCTTCAGACGGATATGCATCTTCACCATCAGTGTCATAGTCATCATCTTCTGGAGCATTAGGATCAACATCATCTCCAGTCTCGTATTCATTGTCCTCATTGATAATCATGACTTTGCGGTTAGGACAATCTCTCTTGAAGTGATCCTTGCCACCACATGTATGACAAACCATATCACGGTTACGCGCAGTAGACACATTAGAGCCACTCGTACTTGCAGCAGATTCGGACTTCTTTGTGTTAGACACATTGGAGACCGGTTTGCCAGGGGAAGTAGAGAAGGGTGCGGAGCGCGTCGAAGGCGCCGGTGCCGTAGATGGTGCCGCGCGGGGTGTGAAACGCCCAGCTCCTGTAGCTCGACCTTTGACCTTTGCTTCGTCAGCCAACTGTGATTCAGCTTCTCTTGCATGATGTAACAATTGGTTCATATTGGTGTAACTGTAATGACGAACAATGCCTTTGATATCATACTTCAAGCCGTTGAGGAAACGCTGCATTGTCATCTCGAGAGACGCACGGACACGGCCACGCTGCATAAGCATCTCCATCTCCATGTAGTATTCATCCACAGTCTTCACACCTTGTCTCAATAGAGTCAGCTTATCGTATATATTCCGCAAGTAATTTGTAGGCACAAAGCAAGAAGTCATTGCCTCCTTCATAGCACGCCATGTGCGTATAGGTTGCTCACCATCCTCTTCGCGGTTACGAACAAAAGCATCCCACCAACGCAAAGCATAGCCATCAAATTCGGAAGAAGCAAGCTTGATCTTCCGATCTTCAGTATAATGTGGATGTAAGCTCCACAACTTCTCAATCTTGAGCTCCCAAGTAAGGTATTCTTCAACATCAGCTCCTCCTTCAAACTTGGGTATACAAAACTTGGGCTTACCCAATCCATCTTCCTCATCTTGTCCACGACCATTGCGGCCAAGTGGAGCCCAACCGCGAGGACGATTACCACGTGGCGCACCACGAGCATTGTGTGCGTCATCTTGAAGCTCAGGATCTTCATCATCTTCTTGTTGTTGTTGCGCGGTCAAATTCTCAACAGCTAAGCGCAAATCAACAAGACTGCGTTGTACATCCGTCATTTGATCTTGCATTGTAGTGACGGTCACATGAGTAGCATCCAGCTTTTGGGAGATCTCTTCAACCTTCCCATTAAGCACATCGTCCTGAGCGCGGAATTCACGTCGCATCTCATTACGAAGAGCCTCATACTCCCTCCATGTGATGACATCTGCAGCACTCTTGTTTTCCTGGTTAACAATTTTATGATCACTACCAGACATCGTTAGTAGATTAGTGCACTAAATCAAAAATATATGGTGGCACTCTCACAACTCACTCAAAAGTGATAAGAAAAGGAAATCTTACCGCTCCAAAGTGAATTAGTATTGCTTACCACTTGTAGTAACAACTAGTGCACGGATGTAGCGAAGCGAATATCAAGGGTATAAGAACAAATCACACGGCAGAGCAGGATATATGTGGGGCTGTAGGTAGGCTACCTATTTGCACCAATAACAAGCTCTAGCGCTGACCGTAGACAACCAATGATACTCACACAAGGCGATATAATGGGGCAATGCAACTATATGTAGGAAAGGTTGCAATGCACTAGAGAGACGCTAGCAAAGCTCAACGAGACAGGCACAAGATTTCTCAATTACGGATGCAGGAAAGAAAACTTAGGCCTTCACTTGATTCTTCTAGCACTTCACTTTTCTTTTTTGGATTTTTCTATTTTGTATAACACGCAGCTATGTAGCTCTTTTTGCTTCTTTTCAATTTTCTGTTTTTTTATGACACAACTCCTTGAGAACACGACCAGCAAGATATGCAAAGCACCAAAACCCTAATGAGCAGCCTGTCGAGCGGTAAAACTAGTCTCTTATGGGGAAGTTCCTAGTCACTTTATATCGATAGGTTGTGTCTATGGTTAGGAACAAGCACACTGTACGCTATGTGGACTCGGAATAACAAAACTGAAACTAGATGATAATAGAGACTCAAACCCTAACAATACTAGATGCAAGGAAAAGATACGCAAAAACAACTACGAAAAGCAACTAAAACTTGAAATTAGTGCAATCTAAGGCTATGGCAAACCCTAACCCTAATATTTTTGGCTTTTTCCGGATAGGAAAACACTCACAACTCAACTATGGGGTGGATTGTGGATGGCTTACCGAGGAAAACTGGAAATCTGATACCAAGATGATATGGGGTGGCCCGATCTTCTCAGTAAGCAACGGTGGTGATGATGATGATGGGATGATAGCAGCGGAGGAACACGACGATGTAGTGGATGATAACTTGTATGACGCAACGAGATCTCTCAATTGGTCCCTGTCGCCAATGCAACAGCTCTCAACCCTGCAAGATATTCGCAACTCCACACACTTGCGCACGTAGCCGCCGACCACGAAGTGGTAAGTTGCAATCTTCTAATGCCCAATGGAACACCAGATCACACAAGACTTTATCAGGATCTACACAATATCAAGCAATATGGTGTAGGGAATTCAATAGTTTTGCAGAGCAAACAACTAAGAACTATGGTTAATCTTAAACGTGGTCTCAAGCAGCTAGGGGGTCGTCCAAGGCACTTATATAGGCGTCCGGGACAAGTTCTGGTCGAAAAGATACAAGTAAAACCGACCCAAAATAGATCTGGTCGAGACAGACTCGGACTAGTCCGGTCTGGAATCCGGTTGACCGGGTCTGGGACCGGGCTGGCCGGTCTAGACCGGGCCAGGGACCGGGTGGCAACCGGAAGTGTCCCATAAGTCCTTCCGGTTGGCCCCAGTACGACGCCCGGTTGGCGCCGGGGTGAATCCGGCGTGCCGCCCGGTTGAACCGGGCCAGGGACCGGGCGCGCCGGTCTGGCGGCCGGTCTGACCGGGCGCTGGGCCGGCCTGGACGTCTACTTCTCCTCTCGCGCATGCCTCCCGCTCCTCCCTCGCGCGTCCATGAGATATCTTCATGTCCAGCTCCATGTCCAGCTTCACGTCCATCTTGACGTTCGTCTTCACGTCCAGCTGCTCCTCTACTCCTCGTGCGATGCTCGTCTCCTCTTGATACCTGATGATACATAAGTAACATGACTTAGGCAGTATAAAGTTCTCATCAATCAAAGTATCATTTAGGAACAAGTTCACCTGTTTTTTAAGTAGCTTCGCACGGGCTCGTGTCATTGGTCCAATGCTAACTTCATTGGACTTGAGCTTCACTTCAGGATCATCTTCAACTTGCAATGACGGAGGTAGCAGTGAGGTAGGGATGTCCTCATCACAAAACAATAACAAAGTAAAGAGATTGGAGATGAGAGACTCCCCTTGCAGAAATCCTCTTTCTCCCCGGACGGCGCTAGAAAAAGAGCTTGATGAGCGCAGATTGCACACCGTTGGGGAACCCCAAAAGGAAGGTATGATGAGCACAGTAGCAAGTTTTCCCTCAGTAAGAAACCAAGGTTTAATCGACCAGTAGGATAAAGGCGTGACTTCTGAAGGTGTTTCTAGCTAACTTGTGGCAGGGCGCACTACCAGCGTCAGCAACAACGTGGAACCTGCACACAACACAACCAAAATACTTTGCCCCAACTTACAGTGAGGTTGTCAATCTCACCGGTTTTGCTAAAAATAAAGGATTAACCGTATAGTGTGGAAAGATATTTGTTTGTAGTGGAATTAAAGAGAACAGTGCTTGCAGTAAGTAAACAAAACATGATGATTTTATCAGTGTAAAAGAAAGGACCGGGGTCCACAGTTCACTAGAGGTGTCTCTCCATAAAGATAAATAACACGTTGGGTGAACAAATTACAGCTGGGCAATTGACAGAATAAAGACCATACATGACAAGATGATTACTATGAGATTCATACGGGTATTACAACATAATACATAGACCATAATCCAAGTGCATCTATGACTAATAATCCACCTTCAGGTTATCATCCGAACCCCTTCCAATATTAAGTTGCAAGCAACAGTTTATCGCATTAACCAATGTGAGTAAAGTAAACAATAGAATTATCCTTAGACAAAACATTGTTGTTTTCTCCCACTATCAAGCATAAATACTCCCTCTTGGAGTTACAAGCATTTACTTGGCCAAAGCATCTACTAGCAACGGAGAGCAGGCAAGATCATGAATAACATATGAAAGTATATAATCGATCTCAACATAGTATTCAATATTCATCAGATCCCAGCAAACACAACATGTAGCATTACATAAAGATGATCTTGATCATGATAGGCAGCTCACAAGATCTAAACATGAAGCATAAATTCAAGAAGGCAACCATCTAGCTATTGTTGTTGACCCGTAGTCCAGATATGAACTACTCACACATGTAGAGGCCTCCGGTGATGATCTCCCTCTCCGGCAGGGTGCCGGGAAGAGCTTCAGAACCCTCCTGAGCTAGGATCGACGATGGCGGCTGCGATGGAACTTTTCGTGGATGGAGGCTCGGGTATTTAGTTTTTTCCTGAGATCGTGAATAAATAGGTGGAAGGGCAAGGTCGGTGGACGCCTGGGGGGGCCCACCCACCCCATGGCGCGGCCAGGACTTGGGCCGCGCCAAGGGCTGGTGTGGCTGCCCTGTGGCGCCTCTTCGTCTCTCCTCTGGACTCCGTCTTTGTTACGATAAAATAGGAACTTTGGCATTTTTGTTTCGTCCAATTCCGAGAATATTTCCTGTATAACTTTTCTGAAATACAAAACAACAGAAAACAAGGAACTGGCACTGTGGCATCTTGTCAATAGGTTAGTGCCGGAAAATGTATAAAAGTGCAACGAAGTGTAAGAAAAACATATATAAATTTGTGTAAAACAAGCATGGAGCATCAATAAATATAGATATGTTTGCAACGTATCACGCGTCTCATTAACTTCCTCCCACCACACATTTGCATAGTCTTGAAATTCAAGGGATACCATGGCCACCTTCTTTGCATTTGAGCAGTTATGTATGAGTAAGATCTTGTGTACTTTAATTTTAGCACCCATCATAAGTTTTCATCGGGATTGTCTTCTCCCTTGAACTTGGGCATGGTAAATTTTATCTTCACAAACATCTCCTCGTCATCATGATTTTTGCGGCGAGAAGGAGGTATTGCATTGCCTTGTTCCTCAGTGTGGTGATGAGGTGGAGCTTGTTGATTTGCTTCCTCATTGCGGTGGTTGTTCTTTGGTGGTGGCTCTTGAGTATCTCTATTGTTGTTGAGATTTGGACGAGGAGTTGGTTTACCATGTCCTTGATTTTCATTTTGTTGATGTTTTTGCATTGAAGGATTGGGCCTCACACTAGCTTCACTTGGTTCATGGTGATGGCCATGTGGAGGAGCATCACGGTTTTGGTTCCTTCCATTGTGGTCATCACCATCATTGCTATGAATTGATTCACTTCGTCTGTATTTCTTTTAACTATGGTTGAAGGGGTTGTGGCGTCTATTATCATTGTGGTTACGATGGGCATGTCTATTAGGTTGTTCCGCATTGAAAATTTGGTGCTCTTGGTTATCTTGGTGTTGTCGCTCTTCATATATTGGAGTTGCATTCTAGCACTTGCCATATTTGCTTGGCATTGGCGTTCTTTCTCATGAACTAGTTCTTGCTCTTGTCGAAGAAAACCTTGTTCATGAAGTAGTTCTTGTTCTTTTTTAAGTTGAGCATCTACCCTATCTTGCGTAAGAAGTTCTTATTCCTCCTCATGAGCTTGGCATTGGAGAGTTTGATCATCCACATTATGGTGACATGGGTCTTCATTGCACCTATAATGTGATGTGGAAGGAGCTCGACATATTAAGCAATGAGTATGGGAAGACCTTGATGATATTGATAGTGTTGAGAATGTCGCGGACATCTTGGCCTTGTTGGTCTATCTTATCTTCCCACTATTGATGGTTGCCTTTAATTTTTTTCACTTGTACATTAAAGTCCCTTCTTTGTACTTGAATTCTTTATTTATAGTGGTTAAAGGTGCCGTTCATCCTTGCTTCAAGGCGGTTGAAGTTTCTCTTGGCGGCTTGAGATTCTAGTCAATTCTTACATTGTGTTATAGGCTCGTGATTGTGATTATCTTCTCCGCTAGACATTATCAAAAATAAAACTAAATTATATGGTGGAGGTGAGGAAATTATCTGTTAGTTCAATAGCTCGCAAACAATATTGAAAAGGTGGTACAAGTCGGAGAACAACCGGCATGGACGCACACAAGAACACACACAAAAGGATAGGACTCTATATGTGGATGGGTATGGAAGTGGAAAGCTAAATGGAAAGAACAAAATAACAGTCTATTGTCAAATGTGGGTAAAATCCAAAAAAATCACTAGTCAAAATGGTGACAATTGTTTTTAGGAAACTAAAGGAACGCACACGAGCGATAAATGTGGTTAGTGCGACCAAACCAAAATGAGTGAGGAACCAAAATTGAGCAAACAAAGTCTAAAGCTCAATGTCATGGTAACACAATAAGAGACTGTGGTTCACTTACAAAAATGGATAAGCAACAATATTTGAACTAGTGTATCTTTACTCTCATCTCTCTTAAAATATTTAGTAACTCTTTTGTATTGGTCACACTCGGTATTTTTGTATTTTTATTTGTAAGGATGTCACTCCTTATTTTACTTTTTATTTACTCACCGAGCTTTCGCTTTTCTCAACACAGACACACCCTATCATGGTCGGGAAAAAATTACAATGCTTCGCAAAACTCAACAAGCCACTCTCAATGGGATAGGTTCACAAAAATCAAGATAGAGGTTACAAGTTTTAAAAGGCAAGCTAGACCAGTTGGATGTTAGGTGAGGACGAACTCAAACTTGTGGTGGTTGATGATGTCAAAGGAATTACTTGAAGTTTGTGGTGCCATCATAATCGTAGCAAGGTCGATGTGGAAGCCTTGATGTTAGACGAGGAGCAATCAAGATGAAAACAAAAACAAAAGAAAAGTTAGTAAAAAAATTCCATTCGATGTAGAAACCGGTGGAACCGGAAACCGGACCTGGTTTTCGGGTTGTAAGTCAGTAGACCAAACCATGGACCTGTTCAGCCGGTCGTGACCAGGCCTGGCGCCATATTTTAGCCGAGATATATTCGTGATGATTTTTCTAAAAGTTGATTGATGGATCCACGGGGGTAATGACCAAATCAAGGTTAGGGGACGCAAAAGGGGGTAGACAAGTTTATTTTGGACCAAAACCACAAGAAAAACTCAACAAATCTAGAGATCTATCCAAGAAAAATTTGGGGGTATTTTCAAAAATATATTGGACATCAAATCTGTGGGAACCTAGAGCTCTGATACAATATGATGTGGTCTGAGCCTCTTGTTGTTGCCCGATCTTCAAGGATTGAATTGGAGATGGAGGGGAGTTCACGGGGGAGGGTGATGAACACAAAGAATATGAAGATACAAACACACACCACTGATATGGTTGTCCTCGTTGGCCCGAACCACCAACTCAATAGAGTTGGAAGAAAGAGATCCCAACGGATAGAGTTCCTTGCAAGACATTTCCAAACCAAAGTAGAATTCCAAAAATCAAAGAGATTACAAAAAGATAGAGTTACAAAAGCAAGAAATCCCAATGTAATAGAGTCTTCTAGGTGAAAAAAAACTAAGGTAGTCCTTGATACAAACCAATATATGGATGATCTAAGGAGAGGGGTTCCCACATGGAGGTAAGAGAAAAGCTCGTGTCTAATTATCATATCTCAGATTAGCCCTAGATCTGATCTAGAAGGTAGGTATTTATAGTACTATGTCCAAAGGGGTGGGGATACATTGCTCAAGGCCAAAACAACATTTAGTTCAGGGAAATCTAGTGTAAAGTCGGTGAAACCGGTTTCCACACCGGACAGGTCGGTGGCCACCAGGTTGAGCACCGAATTCTTAGCAGGATGCCATTGCATTTGATTTGGGTAAAGGTCGGCGTAGGACCCGTTCTGGTGGAAGGTTTAGTGCAAATCCAGTGAACCATATTCAGCAAATCGTGCATTGTTCGAATTTCGGTGAAGATCCAGTGGTGGAGCTGGTATACAGGATTCATTGCAGCGTCAAATCCAGTGGAAATTCGGTAGACTGGTTCTAGCAGATTTTGCGTCTTCTTCTCTTCCTATTCTTAAATAGCTCGGCTCAATGGATGTAGTTCTTAGGAGTTGTACCTAATGACACATAGGGTATTTTCACTGAGTAGTATTCTATCAAAAGGAGTATCAAAGTCATATATTGATAGGGGCGAGTTCACCTCTTGTTGGAGAGCTTTCACTCTATCTCGAGTCATTGATCCACTTGGGGGACTTGGCTGTCTTGAGGGAGCTTTTCTATATGACGGGCTACATCAGATATGACCTTGGCCCCTTCACTGGAGATATTTTGCTAAATAAAGTGGTTATGTGACTTAGGGTGCACGGGTATGAGAGGTAGTGATCGAATTGTTGCCCTGCATCTCTAGTAAATCGTCGCCCGCTGACATGCCGAATATGAAAAGGCTCCACCCGATGTGTAGATTGAGAAAATGTGGTAATTTCCTCCCCTTTACATCATACATGGTCCCAAATACCAATAACAAATAGATTCATAATGTTTTGCACTCAATTAGTGAGTAGCACAAAATTAATGAATAATCTGAACAAAAGCCTCAAGAATGTCAATATTAAGCTAGGAAAATGATGTGTGCACAACGCTCTCATCGCCCCTCCTACAAAATGAGCACACCGGAGTTCAAAAAATCCAAAGAAACGTGATGCACACCGATAAACATATAATCAACAGTCGCAAAGTATTATCTTTCCTACAAGATGCCCAAGAACTAGAAGTAGGCTACTGCTTGATATCCTTCACCAGCGAAGTAAATAACATGTTACAGTGGATGTTCATGCAATAGTATATGCGGGGGGATCGTGAGTCCTCACTGGCGAGCCAAGTATTTGTCGGCGTGGAGGTGTCGTCAAATGTTCTGCACCTATGGCTGCGCGAGATTAGGGATACTACGGTGTGTACTTTTTTCAGTTCAACTAGGAAGGAACCTAACTGATTTTTTATTAAGAAGAAAAGTGAGCACCAGGAATTCAACCCGAACCCTAGTCAAAAGGGGTGTTAGTGCATGCCTCCCTACTAGTGGGCTACTGTCCATGCTTCTGTGGTGTGTACTTGATCATGAAATGGGTGCGAGATTAGGGCTTTGAAAATTATCTTTACATTAGGGAGAAAAAAGCTCGAAAGTGTCCTTTTAAATGAAGGGTTAGATTGGCACTCCCACCCATTGCCATTGAGTATCAATGAACCGTAAAGGTGCTCAAAATGATAACATATAAACGGTAAGATGTCACTGAAGGTTTTCCTCCCTGGGCATATCACAGATGAGTGTTAATCTTATAGTCTATGTATATAGATTATTCTCTCTTCATTCTGGGAATATATAGCATTTTAGATACATACATATGGTCATTGAAATACAAGGTTTACCATTATTCTTACATAACTATGTTAGTAAAAAATTAAGAGCAAATAAGAAAACGGAGGAAAATCCCAATACCCGAGTTTAGTTAGATAGTGATAGTCTTGATTTTGTGGGTTCTATTTATTACACTCTCATGGATTTAGTAATGTTTTCCTTCAAAAGAAAAATTTAATTAAGGCCGTATGCCATTTCTCCGACGCAGAGGCCTTAAGTGTCAACCTACTTTAAAGGAAATATATTTTCTATGAAAAAGAGAGTGAATTTTGTTTACACACAAAGTTAATTATCTTTTTATACATGGATGTTTAAGCAAGGTTTGAGAAGCTTTTATTATATGTTCCTTGTATGTCATCTACTGTGGTAGCTCTTGTGTTATACTCCCTTGGTTTGGAATTGTAAGATGTTGAAGCACTTTCTTTGATTCAGTATGTAGGTTCACTCACTTTAGGTTGTATCTAGTCTATTTTATAAGAAGCTAAAACATCTTACATTTACAAACCGAGGGAGTATTAGCATAATAATACGAAAAGAGAATCGGAATTAGCAACTATTTCCTGGGTCCAAAATATGTGTGCCAAACTTGTCTAGATTCACATACACTAAAAATACACCTATATACATGGAAATCTGGACAGACCTGCAACATTTATTTTGAAACGAGTATACTTTTATCTTTGGCCACGAGTGTAACTATTCCACAACGTACTCCTGATTCGTCGTGGCCTCGTGTTGGCACCACCTGAGGTGACACGCCGCGAATGGTTCGACGACGCCGAGGCAGCGAGCCAGCGAACGACGCCGTGACAACGAGCAGACCTCGGTTCGATCGGCATCATCCAGCAGGGAAGGGAATAATAGCCCACATGCTCTCGCTTACGAGCAAAAGAGCAGAGGTAGGCCAGGTACCCATCCGTCACCGTCAGGATCGATCATGCTGACAACTTGGACCGATGTCGATCGATCGGCAGCATACATAAAGAACGGCGATCGCCACGGTGGTGCCCGGCAATTCGCGGGATCAGACGGGGCATCGTGAACCTTGGTTCCAAAGCTGCAAAGCCAACGCTGATCGAGCAGAACCGTCATATCAGACGAGAGGATTGGAATATATGCAGACGGAGACGATCGTGCTGTTCAGCTAAGGTGGAGATGGGCCCTGGGGAGCGCAAATGGCGACAGGCAGACACTAAGTTTGGACTTGTGTGCAGGAAGCTGGGTGTGAGATACTATGATGTGCTGGGTCTACTTTGTGTTGTGTATGCCTGAGCAAGGGCTAGATGCTATTCTCTTTTCTTCGTCTTCCATGAGGGCATATATACTTATTTTCAAACCGGGTTATTCCCGTTTTTCATTACTCGAGCAGAAATGGCTGTCTTTTGTTTTAAAACTGAGGCAGAAGTTTTGCTCCATCTAATTAATAAAGAGGAACATAATGTTCAGTTAACTAAAAGATAATCAATGGCAATGGCTGCGGGTTTGGTAACAGGAAGCCCCAATTTTCATCCGCACCATCGGTACATCGACTACAGCAGGTGGAGACGAGTATGTCACTATGGGTTCGCTCGGAAGGCCAGAGAATTAACTCAATGGTGCGAGTTCAGAACCGCTAAGTGACCGCGAAAGTGGGGAATTGACAATAAAAGCAAAGGATGAGGAGAAGATGATACTTCATAGCATGGCGTGCGAATATGGTTGGCATTTGTGGAGCAATGTCCACTGAAAACCATATGCCCGACGACTATGAGCAGGGCGATTGGAGCTTTGCAGCAGGGTTCTGCTATTGCGAGTCACTAATTACTTGGCAGGTGCTTTATTTTTTGCTATCGTCTTTTGTTTTTAGGCTGTGTGCATCCTTGATGTCTTGACTAGTTCTTGACATTATGTTGTTGCAGATGTTGGGTGTAATTGGTATCTTATTGATATTAATATATTTCCTTTATCGAAAAAAAAGATAATCAAACGAAAACCGTGAGGGACGTCCATAGACTCCCGTCATGGAATGTATGACCGGGGCAAACCCAACCAACCTGATTATCCATACAAAGAACAACACGCACTCGAAAAGAAAGACCATCGTTGAGGTTGCCTTTGAGCGCCATCACAATCTTTTCTCAAGCCAGCAAATCCAAATCCACCTTTGACACCCACCAACAGAGCCCGGTCACAACAAACATTGTAAGCAAACATCGTGTTAGTACAAGGAATGTTGGTAAAGGGCTTGCATACAAAATGAAAAAATGCCTTACAATTTAGAAAACATCGAGTATATTTTCGACTTAGGAAATTTGATAGTAATTTTGTCTTTTCCTCATTTTTGTTTTGTACTTAGCTGTAATTACGGAAAATATACAACCTCCCAGGCACACAATAAATATATGTCAAATAAGAAATGCATTTTCTCCATTTAGTTATGTGTGGTGCATTTTGACAGCCCAAGTTCATCTTCGTTTTCTCCATTCAGTTATGTGGCTATGCGCATACACAACGCGATATGTTTTGGCGTAGAGTTACTTAAAACGCAGTCTAGGAACTAGTTATGTATGTATGTAGGATATTTGTCTTTTGTTGAAAGGATCAACTCGTAGGTACATGGCTTCATGGTCATATGCATAACGTGTATTTCCATGTATTAATGCTTTTAGCATCTTGTACGTTCTACGTGGCTAGAAGAAATTATGTTAAACATGCATATCTGCAAGTCACAGTGTTCTAAGTGATCATGGATAGTTGTTTATATTTTTATTATGAGCTATCTTTGGTCTGGTCATTGGTGGACCTGATGGCACTTGCATTACTTCCTAGTTCCTATACAAACAGCCGAACTGACCAAGCTAGCCCATCAGGCAGCCCAAGCCCAACATCTTGAGAGCTTTGCTAAATGCTCTCTGATTTTTTCATGGTTTTATTATTTTGTCGGATTAGGATTTGTTTCTGGTTTTGTTTATAGACAACTCTTTAATTTTGCAAGCATTTAAAAGTTGCAAGTTAAAATATATTTACATGTTATATACAAGACAATGTAACTAAAAGGTAACACACCTACAGAAGTACAATAAACAATTAGGGCGACAAACACTACACACAAGTCAGAAAAATAATAATTAGAGCACTAAACTGCTACAAAAGAAGTTATACACCTAATATAATACAAAATAAAACATAGAGTAATATGCCCATGAGAGACACGATAATACATGAAAACTTTGACATCAGAGGAAGGTAATTAAAAAAATAATTACGACACCTACAAGATAAAATGAAGTACAGAGCAGTACACATGCAAAAACAAAATTATGACTACAAGACACAACGTTGTACAAACTAGCAATTGGCGTAGCAAGTACCATAAGGAAAATTCAATGGAACACATCAACATGGGATCTAATAACTCATGGGAAACCAACTAACAATTTATACAATATCTTCAAAATTTATCGCAGATTCTGCAAATAAAAAATGATGCTATTATTCAATATATTGAATAAAGTAAGACAAAAACACCGCCCCTTGCGCGTGGCGCTACTTGTCACGTAAGAAAGCTCCCACAGGCTAGGGCGCATGCTTCTGGGCACGGCGAGACTTCCATAATTGACCTCTCTCTAGGTTTATTCGAAAATACGATCAACTTCTTATATGTTGTTCTATTAAATTTATAATTTTGGTGGCCATTATTACATCGGTCGCATTCCTTCGTGTACCTTTCTTGTTTTACTTTCATGGAGACAACCATTGGAATCATCAAAGGTCGACCACTCTCGCTTGGCGTCATTATCTTGTCAAAGGCATCATCTTTGCTTGTTTCATCATTACACTTGGGCTGCTTCGGAGAAAATCCCAAATTTAGGTCTCTTGGATCGGACGATAGGGATGCCTGGCATTGTTACCCCCTCTTTAGGGCATCATTTTTGGAGCAGCGGGCGAATGGAGTGGTCTGGGGTGGACCGGGTTTCTATTGCATCGACAATGACGGGTCTTGGCAACATGGTGCATGCAGCGGGTCCCGGTGGCGGATGCGGCTGATGTACGTGCGCAGGGCGGCAGTGTTGATGCATATGTAAAATGCATACATGAACTTTGTCCGTTTATCATATTGAATTCCCACATATTTGCAACATATATGATGATAACACCATGTTTTACATTGATTTATGGGGACTTACCAATGATCCCTTTATTTGGTTTATAACTCTGCAGAACAGGATAACCATGTTTTGTGTATTTTTTTTCACTTTCAGAGACCTATACGGAGTCAAATTGACCTGAGATTTTTGGAACGTCACTTTTTCATCGGGAGAAACACCCTGGAGCTTTGGAGGACACCAGGATGGGCCTGAGGCCCAAAAGAGCTCAGGTGGTGCGCCCAAACACTTAGGGCGCTCCACCTGTGCTCTTTCGGCCGTCGATTGTCCAATCGGCATGATTCTTTCGTCCACCGACGTATTTTGACCTAAAAATCACTATATATATGGCCCCGAAGAGTTCTTGGGAGGAGGGCACCGCACAAACACAGAAACAGGAAAACAGAGGCTGCAACAAAGAAGATTGGAGGGGGAAACTCCGCCAGGATCACCGCCGGAGGGATCTCCACCTTCTCCAACATTTTCATCATCATCACCATGATCAAGGGAGAGCAGTCCAACTCTGAACTACGGGTTTGTGGCAGTAGCTTGATCCATTTCTCTCATGTTCTTCATAGTTCTTAGTGCCATATGAGTTGCCTCACATGATTATGGCCATATTTGTAATACCTATGTGGTGGATCCTTATTTTATGATATTGTGCTATGAGATCTGATCTTATTATGTGTAAGATGTATTAATAGATGCATATTATGTACCGTGTTCTTAAGTATTTGTTCTGATCAAACATCTATGCAAGAGCGTGTGTGGAGTGATGTGTGTATTAAATGGAGTAGCATGGTTTTAGTGATTGGATAATGACATTATTTTCATGATCTATTATGGCTTTGCATTTTCTTTTGCTACCTCACTAAGGATAAAGTGAATGCATGTGTTATGTTCGTCAAGTGACAATAGTGATGATCTTGTTTGTTCAAGGTAGCATATTTCATATTCAAACATCATGTCAAAGTACTTATGGCCATGCTCTGTTAATTCTTAATACAAGATTGTACGGAGTTTTCCCTTTCTTGTGGAGTATAAGAGAGATGTGTTGCATCATATCTATGTTAGGACGTGATTTCCATATGAATTCTGATCTTACGCATACTATTATTTGCATCCTCATATCTCATTGATGAATTACTATTTGTCCACCACAACTTAAAGAGAGAATAGTCAAGTGAACCCATGAACACCGGTCCACTTTTTATCATAAGAAACACCTTTATATTGCTTTTATCTTGTTTTCTATTTGCTGCACTATTTTAATCCGAAAATACAAAAAACATTTACTTTTCTTATGTGCATCCAAAACACCAAAAACAATCAACCCCTTTACAGTGTTTACTTAGTTACTATATTTTATCTAGTTTTACTCGCTTTATTTTTACTTGTGTTTTATTTACTTACATGAAACCTTGTGCTTGACAACTACACATTGGAGTTGGGGACACAAGGCTTTATTTTACTTTGCAGGATTGCTAGAAGAAGAGAGAAGAGAATACTCGTTGCTCAGTTTCCTGAGAGTTCGATATAAACCCTCGAGTCACCCTTGTGGGGAAAATACTCTGTTGACACAACACTCTGCACTTGGAGTCCCAACGTCATCAAGTTTCTAGCATCGTGATGACATCGTCGTCAGTTTTGGCGAAGTTTATACGGATCTTAGCCAATTGCTCGAAGGTTCGACGGCTTCTGTGGCGTGTACATCAAGATTTCACCTAAAGAGTGTCTTAGGGTCCCGGTTCCTAGCTGATGAAGTGATTTTGTTGTCTTTCTAGGCATAAAAGTGGGCTTGTTGACACGATTTTAGTCCATTGTCGAGTCTGTAGGTGTTGTGCGGTGGCTTCGGATTTTGTGACATATGTTGTTTGCCATTCCTTTCACTAGTAGAGAATAGGGCTTTCGCCCAAAGCTCCTGTGAGCTTTAGTCTCGGTTTATAGACGAACCGGGACTAATGGGCCGCATTGGTCCCGGTTCGACCGGCGCGGGGCGACGCCACGCTCCAGCCAGTTCGTTTGGGGCCTTTGGCCCCAGTTTGTAATACAAACCGGGACTAAAGGTCTTGCGGCAGGGCGTGCCATGGCCCATGCACATTTAGTCCCGATTTATCTTACCAACCGAGATTAAAGGCCCATCTCTATATATATACCCTGCCCTGTCCAAGTGTGAGCCTCACTTAGCCTTTTCCACTTCTTAGCACAAGAAGGTGTATGTTGCTTTGCTCTCTCTTCTTATGCACAAGAGGTGCTCGATGAAATTCCTAAGAGCTTTTGCCACTTGAGTTCACACAAAACAAGTCACACTTAAGCTTTCTCCTCTCTATTTCCTTCTCGGTCAAGGTTAACAACTTTATCCTTCTATCCGATAAAATTCATGTGTGTATATATACATCGCTTCACTAATCTTGATGGTCTGTAATAGTTTTTTATAAGCTTAATTATATCATGCAAATGAATCGGCAATGGATGTATAGTGACCGATGATACGTCTCCGACGTATCGATAATTTCTTATGTTCCATGCCACATTATTGATGATATCTACATGTTTTATGCACACTTTATGTCATATTCGTGCATTTTCTGGAACTAACCTATTAACAAGATGCCGAAGTGCCGATTGTTGTTTTCGCTGTTTTTGGTTTCGTAAATCCTAGTAACGAAATATTCTCGGAATTGGACGAAATCAACGCCCAGGTTCCTATTTTGCCCGGAAGCATCCAGAACACACGAGAACCGCCAGAGAGGGGGCACAGGCCCACCAGACCATAGGCCGGCGCGGCCTGGGGGTGGCCCGCGCCCCCCTATGGTGTCGTCGCCCCGTTGACCTTCTGACGCCGCCTCTTCGCCTATATAAAGCCCCTCGACCTAAAACCACGGGACGGAAAAGCCACGGTACGAGAAACCTTCCAGAGCCGCCGCCATCGTGAAGCCAAGATCTGGGGGACAGGAGTCTCTGTTCCGGCACGCCGCCGGGACGGGGAAGTGCCCCGGAAGGCTCCTCCATCGACACCACCGCCATCTTCATCAACGCTGCTGTCTCCCATGAGGAGGTAGTAGTTCTCCATCGAGGCTCGGGGCTGTACCGGTAGCTATGTGGTTAATCTCTCTCCTATGTACTTCAATACAATGATCTCATGAGCTGCTTTACATGATTGAGATCCATATGATGAGCTTTGTATCGCTACTATTTGTGTGCTACTCATGTGATGTTATTAAAGTAGTCTATTCCTCCTGCATGGTGTAAAGGTGACTAGTGTGTGCACCGTGTGGTTCTTGTCGTAGGCTATGATCATGATCTCTTGTAGATTGTGGAGTTAATTATCATTATGATAGTATTGATGTGATCTATTCCTCCTTCATAGTGTAATGTGGACGAGTGTGTGCGCTATGTTAGTTCTTGGTTTATTTTGCAATGATCTATTATGCTCTAAGGTTATTTAAATATGAACATTGAATTGTGGAGCTTGTTAACTCCGACATTGAGGGTTCGTGTAATCCTACGCAATGTGTTCATCATCCAACAAAAGAGTGTATGTAGCACATATGAGAAAGAGTTATTTATTATGCGACCAATGTTGAGAGTGTCCACTGGTGAAAGTGTAATCCCTAGGCCTTGTTCCTAAATACTGCTATCGCTGCTTGTTTACTTGTTTTCTTCAGCGTTACTACTCGCTGCGTTACTACTGCTCATACTTATTTATACCACCTGTATTTCACTATCTCTTCGCCGAACTAGTGCACCTATTAGGTGTGTTGGGGACACAAGAGACTTCTTGCTTTGTGGTTGCAGGGTTGCATGAGAGGGATATCTTTGACCTCTTCCTCCCCGAGTTCGATAAACCTTGGGTGATCCACTTAAGGGAAACTTGCTGCTGTTCTACAAACCTCTGCTCTTGGAGGCCCAACACTGTCTACAAGAATAGAAGCTCCCGTAGACATCAAGCTATTTTCTGGCGCCGTTGCCGGGGAGGTAAGGTAAAAGGTACTCACACTCCGGATCTCGGCTACTAAGCTATTTTCGCCGTTGTAAGTACTCGAAGCTATTTCCTTTAGATCCCGCAATTGCATCTTTTTGTTTC
Organism: Lolium rigidum; assembly: GCF_022539505.1. Taxonomy (NCBI): domain Eukaryota; kingdom Viridiplantae; phylum Streptophyta; class Magnoliopsida; order Poales; family Poaceae; genus Lolium; species Lolium rigidum. The sequence goes on along the minus strand of NC_061510.1, from coordinate 300,529,997 downwards.
TTGTTTACACTAGTTTGGCATAATGGACAACAATGAGCTTCTTATTCTATTTCCTGATTTAAGACATGGATGGTTTGATGCGAAAATTAAAAAACCCATGGAACATATTAGCATGAATACTTTGAATACCATTGTTGCTAATGATATGGAAAATTCTAAGCTTGGGGAAGCTGGCTTTGATGAGCATGATATTTTTAGTCCCCCAAGCATTGAGGAAAAAATTTACTTTGATGATACTTTGCCTCCTATTTATGATGATTATAATGATAGTGGTCTTTTGGTGCCACCTACTATGGAGAGTAAATTTTGTTGTGATTATACTATGCCTCCTACACTTGATGAGAATAATAATGATAGCTACTTTGTTGAATTTGCTCCCACTACAACTAATAAAATTGATTATGCCTATGTGGAGAGTAATAATTTTATGCATGAGACTCATGATAAGAATGCTTTATGTGATAGTTATATTGTTGAGTTTGCTCATGTTGCTACTGAAAGTTATTATGAGAGAGGAAAATATGGTTGTAAAAATTTTCATGTTACTAAAATGCCTCTCTATGTGCTGAATTTTTTGAAGCTACACTTGTTTTATCTTCCTATGCTTGTTACTTTGCTCTTCATGAACTTGTTTATTTACAAGATTCCTATGCATAGGAAGCATGTTAGACTTAAATTTGTTTTGAATTTGCCTCTTGATGCTCTCTTTTGCTTCAAATACTATTTCTTGCGAGTGCATCATTAAAACTGCTGAGCCCATCTTAATGGCTATAAAGAAAGAACTTCTTGGGAGATAACCCATGTGTTTATTTTGCTACAGTACCTCTATTTTATATTTGTGTCTTGGAAGTTGTTACTACTGTAGCAACCTCTCCTTATCTTATTTTATTGCATTGTTGTGCCAAGTAAAGTCTTTGATAGAAAGGTTGATACTAGATTTGGATTACTGCGCAGAAACAGATTTCTTTGCTGTCACGAATCTAGGCCTAATTCTCTGTAGGTAGCTCAGAAAATTAAGCCAATTTACGTGCGTGATCCTCAGATATGTACACAACTTTCATTCAATTTGGGCATTTTCATTTGAGCAAGTCTGGTGCCTCGATAAAATCCATCTTTATGGACTGTTCTGTTTTGACAGATTCTGCCTTTTATTTCGCATTGCCTCTTTTGCTATGTTGGATGAATTTCTTTGATCCATTAATGTCCAAGTAGCTTTATGCAATGTCCAGAAGTGTTAAGAATGATTGTGTCACCTCTGAACATGTTAATTTTTATTGTGCACTAACCCTCTAATGAGTTGTTTCGAGTTTGGTGTGGAGGAAGTTTTCAAGGATCAAGAGAGGAGTATGATACAATATGATCAAGGAGAGTGAAAGCTCTAAGCTTGGGGATGCCCCGGTGGTTCACCCCTGCATATTTCAATAAGACTCAAGCATCTAAGCTTGGGGATGCCCAAGGCATCCCCTTCTTCATCGACAAATTATCAGGTTCCTTCTCTTGAAACTATATTTTTATTCGGCCACATCTTATGTGCTTTGCTTGGAGCGTCGGTTTGTTTTTGTTTTTGTTTTGTTTGAATAAAATGGATCCTAGCATTCACTGTATGGGAGAGAGACACGCTCCGCTGTTGCATATGGACAAGTATGTCCTTAGGCTTTACTCATAATATTCATGGTGAAGTTTCTTCTTCGTTAAATTGTTATATGGTTGGAATTGGGAAATGCTACATGTGGTAATTGCTATAATGTCTTGGACAATGTGATACTTGGCAATTGTTGTGCTCATGTTTAAGCTCTTGCATCATATGCTTTGCACCCATTAATGAAGAAATACATAGAGCTTGCTAAAATTTGGTTTGCATAATTGGTCTCTCTAAAGTCTAGATAATATCTGGTATTGAGTTTTGAACAACAAGGAAGACGGTGTAGAGTCTTATAATGTTTACAATATGTCTTTTATGTGAGTTTTGCTGCACCGTTCATCCTTGTGTTTGTTTCAAATAAACCTTGCTAGCCTAAACCTTGTATCGAGAGGGAATACTTCTCATGCATCCAAAATCCTTGAGCCAACCACTATGCCATTTGTGTCCACCATACCTACCTACTACATGGTATTTCTCCGCCATTCCAAAGTAAATTGCTTGAGTGCTACCTTTAAATAATTCAAAATTTATTGTCTCTTATTTGTGTCAATGTTTTATAGCTCATGAGGAAGTATGTGGTGTTTTATCTTTCGATCTTGTCATTTACTTTTGACAGACTTTCACAATGGACTAGTGGCACATCCGCTTATCCAATAATTTTGCAAAAAGAGCTGGCAATGGGGTTCCCAGCCCCACTTAATTAACTTTCATTAATAATTCTCTTCACATGTTTTGCTCTGATTCATCAGTAAGCAACTTAATTTTGCAAATAGACACTCCTCCATGGTATGTGAATGTTGGAGGGTGATACGTCTCCGACGTATCGATAATTTCTTATGTTCTATGCCATATTATTGATGATACCTACATGTTTTATGCACACTTTATGTCATATTCGTGCATTTTCTGGAACTAACCTATTAACAAGATGCCGAAGAGCCGATTGCTTGTTTTCTTCTGTTTTTGGTTTCAGAAATCCTAGTAACGAAATATTCTCGGAATCGGACGAAATCAAGACCCGGGTTCCTATTTTTCCGGAACCATCCGGAACACCCGAGAGCCGCCAGAGAGAAGCCCTGGGGGCCCCACACCACACCCTGGCGCGGCCAGAGGGGGGGCCGCGCCGCCCTATGGTGTGGTGGCCCCAGGCCCCCTCCGAGGCTGCCCTTCCGCCTACTTAAAGCCTCCGTCGCGAAACCCCTGATGCGAAAAACCACGATACGGAAAACCTTCCAGAGACGCCGCCGCCGCCAATCCCATCTCGGGGGATTCTGGAGATCTCCTCCGGCACCCTGCCGGAGAGGGGATTCATCTCCCGGAGGACTCTACACCGCCATGGTCGCCTCCGAAGTGATGAGTGACTAGTTCACCCCTGGACTATGGGTCCATAGCAGTAGCTAGATGATTGTCTTCTCCTCATTGTGCTTCATTGTTGGATCTTGTGAGCTGCCTAACATGATCAAGATCATCTATCTGTAATACTCTATGTTGTGTTTGTCGGGATCCGATGGATAGAGAATACCATGTTATGTTAATTATCAAGTTATTACATATGTGTTGTTTATGATCTTGCATGCTCTCCGTTATTAGTAGAGGCTCTGGCCAAGTTGATGCTAGTAACTCCAAGAGGGAGTATTTATGCTCGATAGTGGGTTCATGCCTGCATTGACACCTGGGACAGTGATAGAAAGTTCTAAGGTTGTGTTGTGCTGTTGCCACTAGGGATAAAACATTGATGCTATGTCTAAGGAAGTAGTTATTGATTACATTACGCACCATACTTAATGCAATTGTCTGTTGCTTTGCAACTTAATACTGGAAGGGGTTCGGACGATAACTCCGAAGGTGGACTTTTTAGGCATAGATGCAGTTGGATGGCGGTCTATGTACTTTGTCGTAATGCCCAATTAAATCTCACTATACTTATCATGACATGTATGTGCATTGTTATGCCCTCTCTATTTGTCAATTGCCCGACTGTAATTTGTTCACCCAACATGCTTTTATCTTATGGGAGAGGCACCTCTAGTGAACTGTGGACCCCGGTCCATTCTTTTATACTGAAATACAAATCTGCTGCAATACTTGTTCTTTACTGTTTTCTCTGCAAACAATCATCTTCCACACAATACGGTTAATCCTTTGTTACAGCAAGCCGGTGAGATTGACAACCTCACTGTTTCGTTGGGGCAAAGTACTTTGGTTGTGTTGTGCAGGTTCCACGTTGGCGCCGGAATCTCCGGTGTTGCGCCGCACTACATCCCGCCGCCATCAACCTTCAACGTGCTTCTTGGCTCCTCCTGGTTCGATAAACCTTGGTTTCTTTCTGAGGGAAAACTTGCTGCTGTGCGCATCATACCTTCCTCTTGGGGTTCCCAACGAACGTGTGAGTTACACGCCATCAAGCATATTTTCTGGCGCCGTTGCCGGGGAGATCAAGACACGCTGCAAGGGGAGTCTCCACTTCCCAATCTCTTTACTTTGTTTTTGTCTTGCTTTATTTTATTTACTACTTTGTTTGCTGCATTATATCAAAACACAAAAAAATTAGTTGCTAGTTTTACTTTATTTACTGTCTTGTTTGCTATATCAAAAACACAAAAAAAAAAGTTTACTTGCATTTACTTTATCTAGTTTGCTTTATTTACTACTGCTAAAATGGCTACCCCTGAAAATACTAAGTTGTGTGATTTCACTAGCACAAATAATAATGATTTCTTATACACACCTATTGCTCCACCTGCTACTACAGCGGAATTCTTTGAAATTAAACCTGCTTTACTGAATCTTGTTATGAGAGAGCAATTTTCTGGTGTTAGTTCTGATGATGCTGCTGCCCATCTCAATAATTTTGTTGAACTATGTGAAATGCAAAAGTATAAAGATGTAGATGGTGACATTATAAAATTAAAATTGTTTCCTTTCTCATTAAGAGGAAGAGCTAAAGATTGGTTGCTATCTCTGCCTAAGAATAGTATTGATTCCTGGACTAAATGCAAGGATGCTTTTATTGGTAGATATTATCCCCCTGCTAAAATTATATCTTTGAGGAGTAGCATAATGAATTTTAAACAATTGGATAATGAACATGTTGCTCAAGCTTGGGAAAGAATGAAATCTCTGGTTAAAAATTGCCCAACCCATGGACTGACTAGTTGGATGATCATCCAAACCTTCTATGCAGGACTAAATTTTTCTTCGCGGAATTTATTGGATTCAGCTGCTGGAGGTACCTTTATGTCCATCACTCTTGGTGAAGCAACAAAGCTTCTTGATAATATGATGGTTAATTACTCTGAATGGCACACGGAAAGAGCTCCACAAGGTAAGAAGGTAAATTCTGTTGAAGAATCCTCTTCCTTGAATGATAAGGTTGATGCTATTATGTCTATGCTTGCGAATGATAGGACTAATGTTGATCCTAATAATGTTCCGTTAGCTTCATTGGTTGCCCAAGAAGAACATGTTGATGTTAACTTCATTAAAAGTAATAATTTCAACAACAATGCTTATCGGAACAATTCTAGTAATAACTATAGGCCATATCCTTATAATAATGGTAACGGTTATGCTAATTCTTATGGGAATTCTTACAACAATAATAGGAATACACCCCCTGGACTTGAAGCTATGCTTAAAGAATTTATTAGTACACAAACTGCTTTTAACAAATCTGTTGAGGAAAAGCTCAATAAAATTGATATTCTCGCTTCTAAGGTTGATAGTCTTGCTTCTATGTTGATCTTTTGAAATCGAAAGTTATGCCTAATAGGGATATTGAAAATAAAATTGTTACTACAGCAAATGCCATCCAAGTTAGAATTAATGAGAATATAAGATTAATGGCTGAACTGCGTGCTAGGTGGGATAGAGAAGAAAATGAAAAACTAGCTAAAGAGAAAAGTGTAGCTAAAGTTTGGACTATTACCACCACTAGCAATTCTAATGATTCACATGTTGCTGCACCTCCTACTATTAATGGTAAAATAATTGGTGTTGGCAATGCTTCTACTCCTAGTGCAAAGCGCGCAAAATTACTCGAAACTGCTAAAACTGCTGAAACCGCTCGTGATAAAACCGCTGAAATTTTTTCCAACCTTGGGGATGATAATCCCATTGCTTTAAATTGTAATGATTTAGATTTTGATGATTGCCACATCTCTGAAGTTATAAAGTTCTTACAAAAACTTGCTAAGAGTCCCAATGCTAGCGCTCTAAACTTGGCTTTCACAAAACATATTACAAACGCTCTCATAAAAGCTAGAGAAGAGAAACTAAAACTTGAAACTTCTATTCCTAGAAAGCTAGAGGATGGTTGGGAGCCCATCATTAAAATGAGAGTCAAAGATTTTGATTGTAATGCTTTATGTGATCTTGGTGCAAGTATTTCTGTTATGCCTAAAAAAGTCTATGATATGCTTGACTTGCCACCATTGAAGAACTGTTATCTGGATGTTAATCTCGCTGATAATGCTAAAAAGAAACCTTTGGGGAGAGTTGATAATGTTCATATTATGGTTAACAATAACCTTGTCCCCGTTGATTTTGTTGTCTTGGATATTGAATGCAATGCATCTTGCCCCATTATATTGGGAAGACCTTTTCTTCGAACCGTTGGTGCTACTATTGATATGAAGGAAGGTAATATTAAATATCAATTTCCTCTCAAGAAAGGTATGGAACACTTCCCTAGAAAGAGAATGAAGTTACCTTATGATTCTATTATTAGAACAAATTATGATGTTGATGCTTCATCTCTCGATGTTACTTGATATACACTTTCTGCGCCTAGCTGAAAGGCGTTAAAGAAAAACCCTTATGGGAGACAACCCATGTTTTTACTACAGTATTTTTGTTTTATATTTGTGTCTTGGAAGTTGTTTACTACTGTAGCAACCTCTCCTTATCTTAGTTTTGAGTTTTGTTGTGCCAAGTAAAGTCTTTGATAGTAAAGTAAGTACTAGATTTGGATTACTGCGCAGTTCCAGATTTCTTTGCTGTCACGAATCTGGGTCTACCTCCCTGTAGGTAGCTCAGAAAATTAAGCCAATTTACGTACATGATCCTCAGATATGTACGCAACTTTCATTCAATTTGGGCATTTTCATTTGAGCAAGTCTGGTGCCCTAATAAAATCCATCTTTACGGACTGTTCTGTTTTGACAGATTCTGCCTTTTATTTCGCATTGCCTCTTTTGCTATGTTGGATGAATTTCTTTGATCCATTAATGTCCAGTAGTTTTATGCAATGTCCAGAAGTGTTAACAATGATTGTGTCACCTCTGAACATGTTAGTTTTTATTGTGCACTAACCCTCTAATGAGTTGTTTCGAGTTTGGTGTGGAGGAAGTTTTCAAGGATCAAGAGAGGAGTATGATACAATATGATCAAGGAGAGTGAAAGCTCTAAGCTTGGGGATGCCCCGGTGGTTCACCCCTGCATATTCTAAGAAGACTCAAGCGTCTAAGCTTGGGGATGCCCAAGGCATCCCCTTCTTCATCAACAACATTATCAGGTTCCTCCCCTGAAACTATATTTTTATTCTGTCACATCTTATGTACTTTGCTTGGAGCGTCGGTTTGTTTTTGTTTTTGTTTTGTTTGAATAAAATGGATCCTAGCATTCACTTTATGGGAGAGAGACACGCTCCGCTGTAGCATATGGACAAGTATGTCCTTAGGCTCTACTCATAGTATTCATGGCGAAGTTTCTTCTTCGTTAAATTGTTATATGGTTGGAATTGGAAAATGCTACATGTAGTAACTCTAAAATGTCTTGGATAATTTGATACTTGGCAATTGTAGTGCTCATGTTTAAGCTCTTGCATCATATACTTTGCACTCATTAATGAATAAATACTTAGAGCTTGCTAATTTGGTTTGCATATTTGGTTTCTCTAGAGTCTAGATAATATCTAGTATTGAGTTTTGAACAACAAGGAAGACGGTGTAGAGTCTTATAATGTTTACAATATGTCTTTTATGTGAGTTTTGCTGCACCGTTCATCCTTGTGTTTGTTTCAAATAACCTTGCTAGCCTAAACCTTGTATCGAGAGGGAATACTTCTCATGCATCCAAAATACTTGAGCCAACCACTATGCCATTTGTGTCCACCATACCTACCTACTACATGGTATTTATCCGCCATTCCAAAGTAAATTGCTTGAGTGCTACCTTTAAAACTCCATCATTTACCTTTGCAATATATAGCTCATGGGACAAATAGCTTAAAAACTATTGTGGTATTGAATATGTACTTATGCACTTTATCTCTTATTAAGTTGCTTGTTGTGCGATAACCATGCTTCAGGGACGCCATCAACTATTCTTTGTTGAATATCATGTGAGTTGCTATGCATGTCCGTCTTGTACGAAGTAAGAGAGATCTACCACCTTTATGGTTGGAGCATGCATATTGTTAGAGAAGAACATTGGGCCGCTAACTAAAGCCATGAATCATGGTGGAAGTTTCAGTTTTGGACATATATCCTCAATCTCATATGAGAATAATAATTGTTGCCACATGCTTATGCATTAAAGAGGAGTCCATTATCTGTTGTCCATGTTGTCCCGGTATGGATGTCTAAGTTGAGAATAATCAAAGCGAGAAATCCAAAATGCGAGCTTTCTCCTTAGACCTTTGTACGGGCGGCATGGAGGTACCCCATTGTGACACTTGGTTAAAACATGTGCATTGCAAAGATCCGGTAGTCCAAGCTAATTAGGACAAGGTGCGGGCACTATTAGTATACTATGCATGAGGCTTGCAACTTGTAAGATATAACTTTCATAACTCATATGCTTTATTACTACCGTTGACAAAATTGTTTCATGTTTTCAAAATAAAAGCTCTAGCACAAATATAGCAATCGATGCTTTCCTCTTTGAAGGACCATTCTTTTTACTTTTATATTGAGTCAGTTCACCTATCTCTCTCCACCTCAAGAAGCAAACACTTGTGTGAACTGTGCATTGATTCCTACATACTTGCATATTGTACTTGTTATATTACTCTATGTTGACAATTATCCATGAGATATACATGTTACAAGTTGAAAGCAACCGCTGAAACTTAATCTTCCTTTGTGTTGCTTCAATACCTTTACTTTGATTTATTGCTTTATGAGTTAACTCTTATGCAAGACTTATTGATGCTTGTCTTGAAGTACTATTCATGAAAAGTCTTTGCTTTATGATTCACTTGTTTACTCATGACATTACCATTGTTTTGATCGCTGCATTCATTACATATGTTTACAAATAGTATGATCAAGGTTATGATGGCATGTCACTTCAGAAATTATCTTTGTTATCGTTTTACTCGCTCGGGACGAGCGAGAACTAAGCTTGGGGATGCTTGATACGTCTCCGACGTATCGATAATTTCTTATGTTCTATGCCATATTATTGATGATACCTACATGTTTTATGCACACTTTATGTCATATTCGTGCATTTTCCGGAACTAACCTATTAACAAGATGCCGAAGAGCCGATTCTTGTTTTCTGCTGTTTTTGGTTTCGAAATCCTAGTAACGAAATATTCTCGGAATCGGACGAAATCAAGACCCGGGTTCCTATTTTTCCCGGAACCATCCAGAACACCGAGAGCCGCCGAGAGAAGCCACAGGGGCCCCACACCACACCCGGCGCGGCCGGAGGGGGGCCGCGCCGCCCTATGGTGTGGTGGCCCCGAGCCCCTCCGAGGCTGCCCTTCCGCCTACTTAAAGCCTCCGTCGCGAAACCCACGATGCGAAAAACCACGATACGGAAAACCTTCCGGAGACGCCGCCGCCGCCAATCCCATCTCGGGGGATTACGGAGATCTCCTCCGGCACCCTGCCGGAGAGGGGATTCATCTCCCGGAGGACTCTACACCGCCATGGTCGCCTCCGGAGTGATGAGTGAGTAGTTCACCCCTGGACTATGGGTCCATAGCGGTAGCTAGATGGTTGTCTTCTCCTCATTGCGCTTCATTGTTGGATCTTGTGAGCTGTCTAACATGATCAAGATCATCTATACGTAATACTCTATGTTGTGTTTGTCGGGATCCGATGGATAGAGAATACCATGTTATGTTAATTATCAAGTTATTACATATGTGTTGTTTATGATCTTGCATGCTCTCCGTTATTAGTAGAGGCTGCGGCCAAGTTGATGCTAGTAACTCCAAGAGGGAGTATTTATGCTCGATAGTGGGTTCATGCCTGCATTGACACCAGGACGATGTGACGAAAGTTCTAAGGTTGTGTTGTGCTTGTTGCCACTAGGGATAAAACATTGATGCTATGTCTAAGGATGTAGTTATTGATTACATTACGCACCATACTTAATGCAATTGTCTCGTTGCTTTGCAACTTAATATCTGGAAGGGGTTCGGACGATAACCTGAAGGTGGACTTTTTAGGCATAGATGCGAGTTGGATGGCGGTCTATGTACTTTGTCGTAATGCCCAATTAAATCTCACTATACTTATCATGACATGTATGTGCATTGTTATGCCCTCTCTATTTGTCAATTGCCCGACTGTAATTTGTTCACCCAACATGCTTTTATCTTATGGGAGAGGCACCTCTAGTGAACTATGGACCCCGGTCCATTCTTTTATATCTTGAAATACAAATCTGTCTGCAATACTTGTTC